>NC_142527.1:26994367-27049367 GCF_964205215.1 Stylophora pistillata | reverse complement strand
ATCGGTGATCCATTTGTATAGCGAAGCAAGACAAAAAAAAAAAACGTTAGTTTTTATACTAAAAAAAAGAACTACCAAGGAGATTTGCAACTAATCACCAAGTGAATTGGCCGTCGATATGCGCAAGGGTGTATCTGAGAGCTGTAAAGTCTTCCTTTCTTTACTCGCCTTTGCGTACTTTTTTCAAATTCATCAAGAGGCACCACCTTTCACTCGGTTCTCCTGTCGTTTGCTGACGTTAATTTCATTAAGATGACTTCAGTTCAGATAAATTCAATATTCTTCCTAGCCTCATTATCAAAACGAGGCCCAGTACAAGAAAGAGCCAAGTAACATAGGCAGCAAGACTCGTTTTGACAACGAGACCAGAGGTAACACAGAGGTAACTTGAACGTTTCTTCTTTCCTCATACCCAGTGAGTGTCATTAGCATTTGGATTCCCAGGCGACTTGATTTGTTTGTTATGCAAAGGGCTAACTCTATCCCTACAAGAAAACCCAACAACAAACTAATGAATCACAATCACAGATTGAACCCAGCGGTAAAGGTTAACATTTGAGCTTGTTAGAGCGACTTTTCTCAGGATTTCAAGGTCCCATGCCTCAAATTTCAAAGCCACTATAAACTAAAATATGCCATGCCTCTAAACATGAAAATTTGAGGTCGTTCCTTTTTCTTGAACAATCATCTAGTGATAAATTTTCAAAGGTCTTGAAGTTCCTAGTGTAGTTTAAAAACGAGCCGACTCAGCAGTGAGAGAGTCGATTTGAGCTTGATTCTGATTGGCTGAAACGTAATACGCCCGCGTCGTAGCAAAGACACCTTCTTACCTTAAAGCCTTGTGGCTTCTTCTCGAGTAAGGGCTTCTACCTCGATGTCCAGGCACGGTAAGGCTTTTGAAGGCCTGCAAACAACAGAGAAAAGGTCAGAACAGCTGTGTGGCTCCTGCGTGACCCAACTATCGTTTAAGTCTGAGTAGTACTCACTTTTTATGTTTTTGTTTACCTTTTTGCCACTTAAAAGTTCGCAACAGAATCAATAAAAGTTGATCTGCGTGCAAAAATTAGTCAGTAAGGTGATTATATCGACTCACATCTACATCTCTGAGTAGAGCTTGAAATTCTTCGTTCTCCTCCAGCGACTTTGGAATTTCAGTGCATCCCCCGTCAATTGCCTCCTCTATTCGTCTTTTCAGCTGTGACAATCTTCGAATGTCATCGTTTACCTGCAGCTGAACATACGAAATAAAGTAACGTTAGGTTTCCTTAATGTAAGCCACAGTGACCTTGTGAAATAACATGATTTGGCTGGGAGGGGTAAAGTAACCATGTTTTCATCAGTGAGGGGAGGGGAGAGGAGGGGAGAACAGGGGTTAGCCGATGACCTGATAGGCAAATATACACAGTGATTGCACTAAAAGCCAATGATTCTGTGATCCCAAGAAACAGAATTTGGCCGTCATCCCCACATGAGTCTTCCCCAATGGATTCGCCATTTTTAACAAACGGTACACCATCTTAAGATGCATGCTCTCCCCAGCGTCCTAAGGCCATGCTACATTATTTGCTTATCGAGTCCCCACGTTACTTGGTCTTATGCTTCGCACATCCACGGATAGACAGTGCCTATCGCCGATGTGAAAGGAAAGTTTCAAAACGAATTTAGAATTCACCAACCTGTTTAGCTTTAGAAACCTCCAGCTGAAACTCAAGATCGACAGCCGTTCGTGTATCAAGATGATTAAACTGTTGGTACTGCTGTATTCCTTGCCATGACATTGGACGCTGTCGGTGGAAAAAAAGAATCCAAGTTACAACTCGCGTTAAATGGCAACCCCTATGAGACGCAGTGGCCTCATGCTTTGCGCGCTGGTTGTCACAAGGAGAATCGGTTAAACAATCGAGTTTCTTTAGTTTGGGATCATTTCCTTGATTCTCGCGACCTTAATGATGGATTCAGGGGTGATACTGAAAGAGAAATTGGACGCAAGTCACTCCTGTGAGTTAAAGAGTTATTCATCACATATTGCATCCTTTTATTATCTGTACGTGATCTTAACTCGTAATCACCTTTTTCCGTCTCATGCTGGTTCTTTCCACAGACATTCTCACAAACGGACTACCTTCCGTTTTCCGCGCGGTACAGTCCGAGTTACTGCGATTGAGATTTATGTCGCAAACCAGCCGACTCAAAGACATCCCATGAAGCTCGTCGCATTCCCCCTAAAAAAAAAAAAAAACAGTAACATTAACGTCGCTCTAAAATCGAGTAGTGGAGGAAAGGACAAAACACCAGTTAGATGCAAAGACAATCGGAATCGCTTCTTGCCCGAATGCGTTGGACAGTATCTATGGGCTGTTTTCTTTGAGATATCACACAAGCCTTCTCGTGTTGGGTGGCGGTCCTTTTTTCACGCCACCCTTATCTCTCGTAAATGGGTGACTCGAGTTTCCTGCACTCGTTTATTCGTCCAGAGGAATCCAGTTCTCAGTGGTTCGCGGTTTCAATCGCCCGCTGCGGAGGGTTGGGTTTAGTTTTACCACAGTGCAGCGCGAGACAAGTCTTACTTTACATGCTTGATTTTAGTAATACCACCTAATTTGAACTTACGTGGCTTGGAAACGACAGCGGTTGAGGATCAGAAAACTTTCGCGAATAATTCGACTTCAACATGTGGGGTCTGGGGCGAGCTACAGGCGATCTATCGAAGTCGCTGTCTCTATCCTGTAGAGAGCCTCCGCTGATGACACTATCGCCTTGAGACTGCGCTCTTTCTACCGGCCTTCCAGCGGTGCGCTTTCGAACGGGTAGACTTTCCACTCCCTGATTAAGTACCTCTTGACTCACTGATCTGTAAGGGATACGTTCGAATCCAACCGCTGACTCCAGACTTAATGTTGAGCCCTCGCACTGAAATAGAGAGAATGGAAAATGTATTAGTAATATCACCTGTAGAAACGTGTCAGGGTTTTTGTATGTACAAATTAATGTCTACAATTTTTGCTTGATTAGCCCTGCTTATGGTTCCACGACTAAGGCCTTGACATTAAGCCGTAAAAATGATCAAAAGAGATCTGACTGTCTCTGAAGTGTCTTGATTTGCCATCAAGCTAACTCACAGGACTGTACGGGTAATATTTCCATGAAAAAATCTTGCACAAAGCTACAAATCATTCAGGTTAACAATAGGATTAATCATTCAGATTACCCAGCTCTTTCAGTTTTTGTTAGATTCGCGTGTGCACACAAAATCGTTCTGATTTATTCGTCTACACTCACCCATGAGTTGGGTCGTAAATTGCCTCTCTTTGGCTCACAAACGTTGTCCATCGAAAGAAAACCAATCGCAGGCGTCGTGGTACTTGTCTTGCCATGTTGGTACTTTGCAGCTGCCGACTGGAAGAACTGTTGACGAATAAATTAAGTAGGGACCTTAAGCGGTCAGGACGGCAACGCCAAGGAAGACTTCGATTAAAAAATAAATTTCTACTCTTAGTTAGAATTTTAAAAATGGCTGCATGAGCTTACTGTCTCATACGACGCCACAGCTCAACACCAGCATGACGTATAAAAGCAGCATTGAGTTCCAAATGGAAATTAAAATAATTTGCCGTCGCGATTTCGGTTCGCAGACGACGTAAATTTTGGCGATTTCACGTTGTTGTTTTGCATAGGACGGCTAAGAAATGTACAAAGTTTCAAAATGCACGTGCTGGGCTATTGATCTGCCAATTAGATCTATTGTTTTTCCACGTCCTCGTTGCCTTCGCCGTCGTGGTTGCTTAAGGTCCTTACTACCCCAACGACTACGAGCATAGCTAGTGTTCGATGTAATTTTGTATGACTAATCCTCCTTAAAAGAACTTAATTCGGTATTATCAAATTAGATAATATGACAAAATTATTAGTCAGTCTCGTGAAGATTGCATGACATATGTGTCAGCTTACCGCAAAGCTCAGTAAGTTGTACCATCGAAATCTGACTGGAGCTTGGCTATTGAAATCCGCAAGACTGATTTGTGCGCCACCCTGAAGTTCAAGAGGAAAAAGTTGTCAGAAAAACCTTTCAGCCAGAGAAAGTTGCCATGGTATCCTATTACTTCGATTTCTCTTAACTAGTTTACAAGGAAATAACCCGTATCAAGGAGCGAGACTTATTATCTAAATCACGTTTGAAGGGCTAACATATTTTTATGCGTAATTACAGTTTCTTTTTATTTTTGATCAAGAAATTTTAACTCACCAGAAGATCTTCTGTTTGAAAGCTGGGTATGACGTGTAGGTTCACCTGGAGAGTTTTACTTGACAGTTTACTCTACAAAAGGCAAAAAAATTGAATGTGAATTAATTTCCCTCTGCAGCACAACTCTGCCATCTCAAATGCAGGATATAACGGGTTAGAAAATAAAAACACATCATTAACTCAAGTAACACGAAATACAGTGAGGGTATGGAAAGAAATTTGTAACTCGCCTTCAATCAGCCAATTACTCCGTTGGCAAGTCAGTCAGCCAGTTAATCAGACAGTCAGTGAGTGAGTGAGTGAGTGAGTGAGTGAGTGAGTGAGTGAGTGAGTGAGTGAGTGAGTGAGTGAGTGAGTGAGTCAATCAGTGGTCAGTCAGTCAGTTAGTCAGTGGTCAGTCAAGCAGCGGTCAATCAAACTATCAGTCAGTCGATCGGTAAGTTTATAAATCAGTGGTTAGTTCTTCAGTCAGTCAGATCAGTCCTCTTACCTCAGGGACCGGAATATGAAACTGTTCCTCAAACACAGGATTGTCTTGATAATCACAACGCTTCGTTTCCATAACGCAGCTTTCACTAGGCGAACTCGGTAACAAGACGGCTTTTGCGAACACTTTGCTCTGCGTGGTGTTGCCAAGAGCCTTTAAACCCTTTGCTTGATCGATACACACGATCAGAACTTCGCGATCAACATCATACGAGAGTCCAAGTTTCATCTGAGCCGTGTCCACACTGTCTTCGTCGAAGTCCCCTCTTTGAGCAGCTTTTAGGTTCTCTTGAGATGCGTCAAAGACTCCGCTATCAGCCGCCACGGATTCGTCAGAAGGAGCTGCGGTGACGGGCCTAGTCCCGGTTGGTGGAAGATGGATCTCGCGTCGTCTCAGCGGAAGCGACGGAATACCTTCCGTGATTGGAGACATGGGCGTGAATGGAAAATTGTTAATCGATTCGTTAGACTTAGAGTCAGCGGTTAATAGTCGGAGTCGCTGCTGAACTGGAATTCCGTCGGCCTGAAATGACATAGGATAAGCTAATCAATGATGGGTACTTAAAGCGCTGGTCCGCTAAAAGGGTTTCCTTGGCAAGTTTTGACTTGAAAGGTTTTCAATTGCAACGTTGACACACACACACACACACACACACACACACAAAAAAAAAAAAAAAAAAAAAAAACCGTTAGCATTTGAAAGTGATTCCCCATGTCCCTAACCTAGAATGCCAGTTTTTTACCACTTGCCAAAGGAAAAGTTGTTAATAACAAAATTTGTGAGTGGGTGCAAGTCGCCGAGGTAAGCACAAAAAGGGAACGAAATTTTACTTCGGCAAGTTTTCCTTTCTAATGGTCTTTCGTAAGTTTTCTTTGCTGATAAATAAAGGATAAAAGGTTTTCATTCCCAACTTTATTAGGCGGGAAATATTGCATGCATGAAAGTTTGGCTTCACCACTGTCAAACTTGCAGGGGTAGGAAAGGGTTGGGAAATTTTTACAATCTTCATATTCAATTGGAAGGAAGCAGGGTGTTTTCTTTGCGGACTTATGAACTGAAAAAATGAATCATGAGTAAAACAAACCTGGGGAAAACAGCTCCTGTCAAGCTCTGTCCCATCTAGACATGTACTCTCTCCCTCTGTGGCTATGACACGAACGGTGGCTGGTGAATTCGTCGGAGAGAGATCGCTTGTATTCGGAGAGATCGGCGGCGATTGCGTAGACGAAATCGAGTCGCGTGACGATAGCGAGACCTGCGACGAGTTGCTAGCGCTGGGGTGATTTGCCCTCCCGGATGTCGGCGTGTAACTTGTGGCTGCACCCGTTGTGCGCACTTCGTAGATCGGTTGACACGCAGGGTGAGGCGAAATCCCTTGAAGCAAGTCCGTCACACGTTGATGGAGCTCTCGGAGGTTAGGCGCGTCGCCGCTATGATTCAGATCGGGATAGTTGAGCGAGTTCAGGGAGCCTCGGCTGGAGGCGGATAAAGATCCTCTGCTTCCGGACAAGGAAAGGGAACCGCGGCTTGAACACGAAGAGACGGAGGGAGTACTTCCAGAAATACTACAAAACAAACCGCCACATTTAAAGTAAGTCTATTGGATCCGGGTGGAAAATCATGAACTCTTTTTCCTACAGTAGAAACCTAACACAAATCTTACTTTCTAAGCCGCATGTTGAGAAGGTTTGTTATCTTGGATTGCTCGGCAAGCTGTCGAACTAACATTGATTTCTCAGCTTGAAGTTGAATTCTATCAGCCGTGACTCGATGAGAGACTTCCCTTGCGTGGCTGAGGTCAGCAGCCAGTTTGTCTTTCTCGTTCTCCAGCTTTTTCTGAAAGAAATTGTAGCAAATCATTGTGAGTAGTCAGAAGACAAGATGACAACAAACTGAGCACAAAGAAAAGCGAAGACAAAGCTTCGTAAGAAAAACGGTCCAAACCTCACTGGGATTGCTGGTAGGAGTGCTTGACTACCTTCGAATTATTCAGTCAAGACACTTCGGTGTCAGAGATATCTAAATAATTGTCCACGACGCCTTCATAGTCAATTTACCTTTTCTCCCTCGCTTTTGACAAGAGATTTTAGGCGTCTAATTTCATCTAGGAGAGTTTCTTTCTCTTGCAGAAGCGTTGGCCTCGAATTATTATCGTCTGCCATTGCTTGCGTAATTCTTTCGTCCAAACAAGTAATTTCACTTTGCAGCTTCGATTCATTTTTCAGAGATTCTTTGTATTCTGCCTTTAATTCTTGTTTATCCCGCACGGGGAGATGTTCAACGGCCGATTCTGAGCCAAAGTCCAATTGGGATCCAACACTCATTCCCACTCCAGCTGAATCATCTTTGCCCTACACAAAGAAAGGATTTCAAAAATTATGGCACTTATTTTACTTCTTTCAATGTATCGGACGTAATAGTGACACCACACGCAACTTGGTCATCTGCGTTTTCCGTGCTTTAATTCGTTGACCCCTGAGACTGATCAGCATCTAATTTCTCCCTTTAATATTACCCCTGAATCACACGTTAAGGTAAGATAAGATAATGACTTTATTTTAAGAGGGTAGCACGAAACAGTTTAAATGCAACTGGTGACCCTGTGGCCCTCTATCCACACCCACCCCACCCCAGGGGAGGACATCCATCACACAGTAATCTCGGGCGTGGGAAATTAACGTCTCCTGCCCCTAACCCTACAGGAGACGGGACCTCCACTTATTCGTCCTTAGCCGAGAAAACTAGAATATCTAACCATTTCTTGATGTTATAGAAAGGTAGAAAATTCGGACCCTCGACCTCCCGCACAACAGTCCAGCGCTTTATCCATTGAGCTAACCGGGAGGCGGTATAAAGGTCACGAGAATAAAGAAAATGATCACCGAGGTTCTTGATTGTTAAATACATTCTCCTTGTCAACACCTAAGGACAGGTATGGAGAAGAGTATAAAGAATGTATGTAGTGATGTTAGAATGTTGAGCAGTCTCCATCTGCTTGTTTTTTTTTTTGTTTTGTTTTATTTACTTATTTTTTTGGCGGAGGGGGGGTATGGTTTTACAACACTCCATCAATTACGCTACATTCAGAACGCAAAGCTTGCAGTAAACTTATTTAAGCATCATTTTTCTGATTCAGACATGACGTAATTGCTTTCACTCTCGCTAAGCTAAGCTCTCACGATGCAATAGCATTACCACGACTCCATACATTTATGCTTAATGTATTCCAAGATGGCGATCGATATGGTCTTACCATGTTCGCAGATTCAGGCTGTGAAAGTTTATCTTTGAGTCTCAACAATGCCTCAATAATTTCATTTCTTTCTTGCTCCTTTGAAGACAATATTCGTTCTGTACTTGTTACTTCCTCCAGTAAACCCTGTACGTCCTCCTTCTTGCAACCTTGACGGGAAGACAACTTCCTATCAATTTTCTTCAACGTTTCATAGCCCTCTTCTCGCGCCTGCACTTCTCCAGAAACTGCTTCCATCTCGGCTTTGAGGACTTCAACCTAGGTTTAGACAGGGCCTACAATTAACCCCTTCACTCCCAAGATCTCGCGAATAATTCTACCTACTGACTGCTAAACAATTCTTACGATGTTTGTTCGAAGAATTTGGTATTAGATCAAGTAACAATACTCTAATAAATATTTTTAATGAGTCTCATCATTTTTCTGTTTGATATTGTATTGATATTGTGGGGAAAAATTCTGCGCTGGTCACTCATGGAAGTGAAAAGGCTTCGGTTATAAGAACTACAAACAATATTTACAAGTAAAATATAAATAAAATGAAACAGGCCCTCAAAATAAGTGCATTTGTGCTGAAACGCTTCCTGGCCCCCGTGTATGAATGACAATACTACTGCCTAACTATTTGTAGATGCAACTTAAATTACTTTGCCCAGTTATTATAATTTGGAGTTTTGTTTGGAGGGTGGAGAAGTAGTCGTTAGAAACTTAGAGCTTTAGAAAGGAGAGGAGGACAATGGGCCTTGATGACCAACCGCTGTTCAGGAAATGAACCCGCGGTCCTCCTTCGAACCGTAGAGCGAAGACCGAAAAAAAAAAAAAAAAAAAAAAAAAAAAACGGCAGCCTACAATGTACATATCGCGTTGTTTACGATTTTGTACTTTTTTGTCGTTTGTCTTTCCAACATAACTACCATTTCCGAGTCTCTCTTTACTTCAAACAAATTGCATCTGAACGTTCCACAAGTTCATAATAAAAGTTCTTGCAAAGAAGGAAAAACATACCCTCGACCTAGCCTGGGAAATCTCCTTCTTCAGTTGGTTCACATCGTACTTGCTTGCTATCGAGCTAACGGTCGAATTCGACGAAGAAGAACTAAAGCTTCCCTGCTTAGCATGTTTGCTGGTTTGGTCTTCCTTTTCATGCCGTTTCTGCATCTTTTCAAGTTCTGAGGTCCAAAATTGAACCTGATGAAAAAAGAAGTTATTCGGTGAATAACACATGCATACATATTACTATACTATCATATTTTTCGCAACATAGTGTAATAATTCGGGCTTTCTGTGGTTTAATATGTAATAATAAATTATAAGTAAATTGAACTAAATTACCATAACTGTACAGCTGTTAATCATCATTCTTTGAAAAAAAAAAAAAAAAAACTTGAAAAAAATTCCTAAATCACCTGGCTGTGAGTAACATTGAAGCTATAGACAAATAAGAAATATTAAGGAATGAAAAAACAGTTTAATTCATTCCAGAAACTTCATATTCATCACAATATTTAATGCTTTTTTGAAACATTATACACATCCTCTTTCAAACAAGTATAATCTTCTTGTACCTCTTCACAAGCCACATCTAGTCTCTTTTGTTTCACATCTTTCATGTGTTGCTTTGCCTACAATTGAAATTCACAACGTTTGTTAATCACAAAAGGTGTGACAGGATTTACATTTTCTTTACTTTACACATACCAAGAATTCTTACTTTCTCTCATAAGCAAACGAGCATCAAATAATATATTTTCATCACTTATTCCTTTTCATTTGACAAAACATGGTATTACATTCTCAAATGACTGGAGCCCATTTCTACAAAGAGTTTTAAATGGGAACTATATGTGATAAACCACCTGCATGTAAATGGTACTTAAGGAAATCATTGTTTGACTAAAGGGTAGAAAAAAACACTCATAAATTTTTGTGTTAATGAAACTAACAAAAACAAATTCGCTATTGAGTTATAATCCTTTTTATTGCATGCAGTTGTTGTGTGCACATGCGTTAGGTCATGTGCAGTTCTGTGAGCAAACAAGCAAATAGCTGTCATACCAGTAATTTCTATCTGTGAAAAGCAGCATTTTTCCTACCTTCAAGTCTGATTGTACCACTGCTAAATAGTCACAAAGCATGGTCTCTCTCCTCTTGCGCCACTGTACTCTAGGATCCTCATGCTGTTGTGATCCTACACAAGCAAACAGAGGATAAAAACAAGAGATATTTAACATCACGAGACACAATTTGTAAACAAGTTGAATGAAATTGATTCAAAACATTCCTATTTGTCCTAAATGCCCCCCCCCCCCCCCCACACACACACAACCCATCTTGCAAAAACCAGTGGACCTGCAAGGTGAAGACCTTTGGAGATTACATAACGTCACAATGTTATATAACTAAAAATTGCTTCAGGCAAATTATGATCACTATTTCATCTTGCCTAAAGCTATTTTTATGGTATGAATAAAACTAGAGAAATGTATCGAGCAATTTATGGATACAGCTTTTTAATCAAAAGGTTTGCTTTGTTTGTTTGTTTGTTAAAAACAATCCACTCTGTCACTTTGTTTAATTTGTCATCAGATTTTGACATAAATTAACAAGTGAACACAAAATTGTGATGCTTGGGATGTTGTGAGAACATAGAGGGTATCTTTAAAAGAGACTTATAGGCTCTTGCAAAGGCCTGATAAGTTTACATGACTTGTATATTTAAAAGAGTGGAGAAACCCATAATAATAAACACATGTAACAACCATTTTTCAAAGAAAAAACATTAAAAGCTGTGGGTGAAAGCAACATTTCTCTGCACAAATGATATCAAAATAATTGATGAGCCAAGCACTCAACCAGAACAAATTTGCTGAAGAATGATTGAAATGCAGATCACATCAATTGACGATAATAAACAACCTGGTCAGATTACAGGATGGAAAGACAAAATATCCACAGGACTGGAATTTATTGGTACAGTGCCATGTTGTTAAGTATTTGAGATCCGGATGTCTAAAGACGTCTAAATCAGAACTTGACACAAATTTGTACCCATCAAAATGACAAATAAAAGCAACAGTTCTGGAACAGTTGATGACACAATCAAATGACTATGAAACCAGTTGCCCTCCCTTGCAAATTTCTTTCTAAAGCACAACCCTCAGCAGGGGAGACTTTTCACATAAGATGTTATGGAGAGAGTACATGAGAATCATCTTACTCAGAAGTCTATGATTCTTTCAAAATGCAGTGCTTTCAATAAGACCTGGCACCCGCCGGAGCTCCGGCGGCTATTCTGTTGCGAGTCGCCGGGTATATTTCACCGCGCTCAAGTCGCAGTCGCCACGCTAAGTCGCAATCAAGTCGCTCTCCGGCGGATGTTGTACCGAGATAGCCACCTATTTCAAATGTTATTGAAAGCACTGAAAATGAGTCATGTTTGAAACTATTTATTTTTCACTATAACATGATTTATTGTCAAGCTCATTTGTACTGGTAATGCATAATAAATGATAAATGCCAAAAGTATTGCACAAAAATTACAAATAATGGGTAAGATCCTTGACAAGTAAAGGTCCATGTATTTTTTTGTGAATAATGATTTTGTTTGGAGGTACATTTGAAAAGGAGCCTCTCCTCTTGAGGACCACGTACATCACAAATTTTGGTCTAGCATTGATTGTTCCAGACAAAAGGCCCATATTTCTTGCAGTCAACTCTTTTTTAGGATTGCAAGTAAAGAAGGGATCAAAAATGGTTAAAAGAAAAAAAAAAAAACCACCTGAATTGGGAATCATTAAAGGCTAAATTAAAGTTTCTGCTAAGCATTCCCTCATCTCTATGCAGGGTCTTGTACCCTTTCCCCTAGCCAAAACTGTGTCCCCATTGACCACTTTCAAAAATGGCTGCTGGATTAATATTCTTTTGTTAAATTTAAATTAGCCTTTCTGGCCTAGCTTGAGATAATGTATTCTTTCGAATTTTGTACTGGAGAACGAGGACAGAAAGGCTAATTTAAATTTAAAGAAAAGAATATTAATCCAGCAGCCATTTATGAAAGTGGTCTATTGAAATAATCAGTTTCCCTTATAACTTCCATGCACTCGCGTAACATGATAATAAAAACTCTGTCAAGTATTATTACAAAAAGGAAAAAAAAAAAGTTAATGAAACCCTTACCAGTATTGTGATCAATAAAGTAACTTCCAAGAACTTTATCATTGAGTTCTTCCCAGCCAAATGGTAATTCTGCAATAGATGGTAGATTGATTGGTGGAAGAACTGACTTTTCTATGGTGGCAACATACTACATTTATAAACATGTATGCTAACATTAAAAATTAATCATTTTTTATTTATTATCATTTCAGAGTTAAGACACCACAGGTACATGAAAGAAGCTACAAAATTGTGGGTTTTAGATGATCAACATTTACTAAAACAAAACCCAAACTTACAATTGTGATGTTGCAATATTCAGGACATCTGCTTAACTCTGCACAACTAGATTGAAATTTGTGCCTATCTAGACCAAGCTTTTGCTAATGCAGGGGATAAAAATACATGGAAAAAAGGCTCAAAATCTCACCATTTCCAACGCAATCAGCAAAAGTCAATGGCTTTGTTAACCTATACAAAAGAAAGGAGGATTATTGAAACAGATATGACTGAGGGGGTTCCTCAATCAGGGTTCATACACTTTTGACCAGCTAAAATTCCGTGACTTTCCATGACCTTTTGAAAGATTCCATGACCTGTTTGTAAACACTCTCCCAATACGTGCTTCTGTTTATTTCTAATGAAATTAAATCTGATTTTTGGACTCGTCAGTTAACTTTTCAACTTTGGGTCTTATTGCCTTTCACTCTTAGAGAGCATATTGATTTTCCATGACTTTCCAGGCCAGGAAAACGAAATTTTGAAATTCCATGACTTTCCAGGTTTTCCATGACCTGAACGAACCCTGTCAATCCCAGTAAATTCCTAACAGCTATATATTAATCACTTAACAAATATCAGTGTCTTTCTTGGAGCTGAAATTTAGCTGACTATTGACTATATTTTTGCAAATAATCAAATTTTCTTTCTCACAGCTGTAGAGACTTGCAATGAAACAAAGTTTTAATTGATAAATAAAAATTTTCTTAAAATGAGTCATCTTATATAAAAAAAAAAAACAAAAGCCAAACACTAAATAGTGTTTCTGGAAGCTTTAAAGAGTTTTGCATATCTCATTTTTCTTTTCACTGCATGATGGATAATTCATTCAGGAGGACACAGAACAAAACTGAGAAGTATATAGTTTCTTGCTCATTTGACTGGAACCCCCGCCAGTGGTGAGTATAAAAAATAATTACCAAAAGCTGGTGAATTTTATGTGGTTTGGGGTCAAGGCATCTTTAAGGCTGAATGCCAGACATGTCATGCTAATTATAAACAATAAAGAATAAACATCATGCTTTTTGTGCTTCCACCTGTTGCAAGTAACAACACTGCCTTTCCCTAGATTATAAAAATCCTGTCAACAGTCTGTACACACTTATGAATTCTGAAATATCAAAAAGTGCTGTGATAGTATAGCAGCACCCAGTTCTTATCGTATCATTATGTAAATATTTTCTAAAAGGTATTTGCTGTGTTAGAGAACCTTCTAGAAATTCAATTGAATTTGTACAAAAATACTGTGCTTCAGTTGAACAATGCATACCTAGAGCACTTTCTAAAAGGATTAGTTATACCATACAATAACAAGTTGTCCAATATAGCCCAGATATTTCGTGCTTGGGGCAAAATTGGCAGTAACTGACAACAAACCCGAGTGAATATAATTATTCCAAAGAATTAATAGACACACAAACCCTGGGAGACATGATAAAAACAAAGTTACATTCAAGATTATCTGTGTAGTTTGTGTTTATGTAAGCTTCTGTCCCATTTAAGTCAGCAACAATATCTGCTAGTATTTTAAGTGTAACATGCATATGTACATTCACTAGGTTTTTAGTCTCAAACTAACAATGTTACAAAGTCCATTGAACCATAAATGACTCATTTACTACCTCACAGAAGTCAATCCATAACAATGAAATTGGGCTATTGATATCAATTCTGCTATTATAGTATTGGATCATCTATTCAAAAGAATAATTTCATTTTCTAAAAAAAACATTTTGGTGTTACATGCATGGGGATCTGCATTAATTTTTGAAAAACAACGTCCTCCAAAATAAGTAAACAGGAATTTTAAATCCAATAAGAACCAAAATAAAATCCGCATACCTTGAATACATCAGAAGGGTAATACATTGCTTATACCACCTGGTGTTGCGACCTAACAAGTGAACCGCATCTGTTGTTCACCTTCATCAGAGCATTTCAAATTGAAAGAGGGAATTGTAACATGTGACAAAAATATAGCCAAGTTTGTTCCTGTCTAGTTTACACTTTACTCCTCGTTAAGCTTGATAAACAACCTCCTAAATTGTATTTTAAATCCCATCAAATAAATGTCATTGCTTTTAACTAATCTTATTTTGTTTAAAAAAACAAGGGTTTTAGGCATTGGAAGTCATGGAATGGACCTTGAAAGCCACAGACATTGTCTGGATGTTTTAAAAATTTTGCAGGATTCTCACCACAACACCACAATGACTGTTGGCATATGCATAAGAACAGTATGCCCAAAGCTCGACCATGACATATGTTCCAGGGGAGAAACAGATTAAATAATTTAATCATGTTGGCATGGTGCCCAAAATAAGAAGCTTTGTCAAATTCCTCCATTTAAAATTTATCCTGTTGCACACTTTCTACCATTTCCTTAAAAAAATTACCACAGAGGTGTACAATAAATACTAATTACTGAAGCAAACAAGGTCACAATCAAACCAGAGTATAATTTGAGCAATTAGATATGTCATGTTGAATTAAAAACGAAACATAGTTTCTGAGTTTGAATTCATTTGTCATCAAAACAATACTCGTAAACAGTAGGTAAGTTTTCGAATTTATAAAATCCAGGACATTTCAATACTGGTGCGAACTTGAATATTTCTCCATTTCTTTTAATGTGGTATACAGCCGATATGCAAATTTGCCCCGCCATATCGGAAATTATTAAGAAATATCCTTTCAAACGACGACTACGACGAGAAAGAAACAACAAATTGGTTATATCGGGGAGCTCCTCTGATGTTGGAAACCAAAATCATGAAGCAGCGGCATAATTTCGCGTAAAACGTGGCCGATACGAAACAATGAGACATAATTTGTTATTTTTAGATGTAGGTAACGTGTTATGATAAGCTTTCATTAAAAATATATGTTGTTACGGCTTATGTCCCATGCGTACTAGTACAAGGGGTTTCTTACGGAATCACTGAAGACGTTAGAACATACGGTTGGTTGTGTATCTAAAACAAAAGAAACATTTCGTGCCTAGAGTTTACTTCATCGAGTAAGTCTCATTTACAACTTAAAAAAGACAGCGATCAATCCAGTGATATAGAGTGAGAACTCAAAGTCACGAGGGTTTTTAATTCGCTGACGGTCGCTTCCCTAGAAACAGTTTGAAATGCACAAGAAGACAAGGGTGGTATGGAGAGAGGTATCCATTCACGTCAAATCCTGAAACCGGTCTTAAAAATAAGCAAAACTACCCCAAAAACGACGTTGAAAGTAACGAATGAAAGTTATCGCATTAAGCCATTTCTGGTATTAAATATAAGCTCACTTTGACGTACCAAGGTATTCTTCCAGCACTTTACAATTGAAGATAAGTAAGAACTTGGCGTGCAGAAGTTCACGCAAGGTTCATTACATTTCGAGGCCAGAAACGAAATTCTTGGTTTCTTAACGAATGGAACCGATGAGACGGTCGATTTCTCCATTTTAGTCGTAAAAAGGTTTCTACATAGCTGAAATATTTGGAATAAAAAGCTCAAACGGAAGAATAGAGCGGGCATAGTTGAAAACGTTGCACACTAGACCACCTTAACTCGAGCTTCCAAGCAATCACCACAGTTTTGATTTGAAGATAGAAAGTAGAAATCACATATAAAATCTTGAAGTACACTTTGGTGGGCAATCTTCCCTATTTAAACCGTATACATCGCCGGTAATGAGTGAATTCCATAAAAATAGCATTAATACTTGCGGATAACAGACATACTCTACACATAGTTTTGCAAAACACTGCGAGATCAGAAACCCTTTTCGCCGAAGAAGCGGTCATTCACTTATCAAAGAAACTTTAGAATGTTCGAATGATGATTCTGCGAGCCACATGGAGAAAATGACCGCTTGAGCTTCGGGAAAATACAATCGAAAACTAGGTTCGACCATCATTCTCGCTACGGTTCGCTAGCCCCTGTCTTTTCACTTACCTATCTCGCGGATCGACCCAAGAAGTTTGTTTCGTGTTGTGATCGATGTAATAAATTCTTCCATCGAAGTCTCTCGCTTCTTCCCAACCTAGTGGAAGCGGTACTTCGCATGTTTTCTTCTTTGGCATGGCGTTTTAGCCACACTTTGCAACCCTACTCTCTACTGGCGTCCATGTTTAGCTTACTGTGATCACACTACAGCGGTTTCTCGATAATTTGAATTCGTCAATTTCGCGGCCATGTCAGTTCATTAGCATTGTCCCATAGTTGGAATTCCGCGTCACACATCAAACCACAAATTCTGCTAAAACGAGGGCCAAATTTGCAGAGGCCCGTAGGAATTCGCCTCCATATGCATTCGAGCCTTCCAAATTTATGGTCAGTCTAGTATTTGGACAATTTATTATTCGGAAGATCGATGTGTTTGATATATGCATTGTTTGAGCAAATAAACCAATAAGAAGCTTGCTCTTTTAATAGCGCTCGGTATATTGTATGCGGTTCAAATCTTTGAAATACTTCGCCTGTGTAATTCTCCGCCCATGTTGTGTGGTAATTGTTACGAGATCCGCTTGATTGGCCCATTGGATTGCGCGCTATTATTGTTCAAGCCCTTGACAGCTCTCTTGTGCCATTCTGCAAAAATTCCTCGCGTGCAGGAAATTTCGCGCTGACAAGTCATGCCGGAACGCACTCTAAGAGTTTTATCTCGCGTGTCATCAGCAATGAAAGACGTTTTACAATGCAATTTCTACTGTCTTCCTCAACATTGATCAATTAAAAAAGTAAGAATCTTAGACCTTGTCATTCCTTATTCTAACTTTCCATCGTGACACCAGCTTGCATCCCTCACTCCCCTTGGGAAATGAGAAACTTGCTTGGAATTTTTCATGTGATTACTTTCTTCTAAGAATTAGAAAGCACGAGATATATATTGGCCCTACTGAAAAGTGTAGAACCTATCGAGTATCACTCACTTTAGCCTGATACTTTGACAAAGATAAAGAAACCTCTTAATGATAAACTTCAAAGTTTAACCGCACGTTCCGATCATGTTTTGAAACATTACACCAATGAGAAAAGTCATGAAACATTTAATGATGTGGAAATTTAGATCTTGAAAACAGTCCTGTTTCATGAACTCAAGGAATACCTGTCACGATTCATTCATGCCAAAAGCAGTGTTAAAAACCCACAGGAAATGAAATGAATAGTTACATGTCTTTTCAGCAAAATTCCTTCGTTTCTTTAATCGCTAAGGGTCACTTGGGTCATGCCGGCCGGAATATTCGATCAAAACAATCCCTCAGTTCTCTCTCTTTGATTTCATCTCGCGCGAGTCCTGGGGAAATTAAATATGTTCGGTCATTTCCGGTGCGAAATGAAGTTCGTGACATCCGGTGAAGCTTGTGTTATGAAGATACCACCTACCGGGCGTGAACGCGCATCGGTAGAGGAAATAGGTGATGTATTCAGTGCTCATTTTTCCTTATTTGCTACCTAGCTGTCTAATTCTCAAAAAACGCCCCTTTTATCCCAGTTTGAAAACTGAACGGATGTTTCTGAGCGTTTTAAGATTTATTAGACCCCCCAAAAAATGAAGAAGGGTAAGTGTCGTTCAGTTTTTTACGAAGTCCGTGTTCCTCTGAAAGTGGCTACTTATTACGTTGGAACGTTGATGAGAGCTTGATATTAACTCTTCAAGTGGTAGTCCTACAATTAATATAAGCCTAAGAAAAAGGCAGTTTGACTTAACCCTTACATCTGATTTGTAACTCTCCCTTCTAGGTCCAATCATTTCTTTCTAAATTGGTTATGAGAATTTGGTGTTAGATCAAGATAAAAATTTTTACCTGAAAAAGCTTGAGAACTGTCATAACATGTTTGCTGAATATACTCAAATAATCTTAGAGATGGAGTCAAGGCCAATAATTGTTTTAAAGTAAGTGCTCAGGTGCTTTCAAATTCTGTAGTAAATTCATTTTTTGTTGAAATCATAGAGTTATATTTGTTTCAACTACTTGTATAAGATAAATAGCCAGTCTCCACAAGAATTTAACAGGTTTATTTAATTCAAATACCAACAAAGTGTTACGCTTAACTCAGTACATAGCATGTTTTGTGCTCTTCAGAATTGAGTTTTCTTCTATTGCCTTGATCACTTCCTTTTAGGCATCAATAAAATGCAAAGTAGCCATTTTTACAGAAACTCATCCAGCTCATATTTCATGATGAATTCAAAATCTCTGTAACTCACTCTTCCATCTCGATCCATATCTGCCTCACAAAACAGCTTCTCCACTGTAACAGAGTCCAAAAAGGGTGCAACATGCTGAAATATATTTTTAGTCACATCCAATGTGATGAAACCACGGCACATAGCATCAAATGCAATAAACATTTGACGAATTTCGTCATTGTCATCTTCAGCCAAGATCTTCTTTTTTGCTATCTCTGTGAAATGTTCCAAAGACATACCCTTATGATTAGAGACTTGTTCACCTCCAAAGACCTTTGGCTTTGTAGAAGTCAGTTGGTCACTGTGTGACAAACCGCTCACCGTGGATATTGCTGTTTGTGTTTTGCCCATGAGCTGTTCTACTTCATTTTTGGATGGTTTGTAACCAAAAAGGGACACAAATGCTACTTTGACATCCTCACTTGTCAAAAATCCCTTGCCTTCTTCATCCGCATTATGAAAAGTTTCTAAAATTTGACTCAGTCTGTCTTCTGTGATGTGCTTCAAGGAGTTTCTAGGTGACAACTTGGGGATATAGTTCTCCATGTCACTACAGACACTAACTGGTGGTTTTCAATACCTGAAAGAGTAGAATAGTTAAGATAACACTTTGTGCCTACAGATCATAAACCTATGAGCAGGTTGCTTCACAACCATCTTGATGTTTTCGTTTCTCTAACTGTTATGTATTTTTTCTATGATTATAAGTTGTTTGTGATAAGATTTTTAGAAACTGGCTCACCTAGACTTACAATGGCTACCCAAAGGCCAGGAGAAAATTTTCACTTTCCTGTTACGAGAGTCTCCTACTCTTTAGAGGGTACACATCAATGACACAAAATGACAAATTTTTAAGTGAGAGGGCAGATGCATCTCTTTGAATGTCTCTGTAATATTCTCTGGGGAGAAGTAGGGAGTTTGGAAAGATTCACTCTTGGAAGCTACATTGTGTTCTTTTACAACATCTAAATTTGTGATTTTGGAATTTGGAATTTGGAATTTTGTGATTTTTTTGGAAAATTGACATGAATTTGTTATGAATGATGACACATATAAAATCACGTCATAGTGTTCATGCAGTTTTGTGCATGCACTCAGACAGCGATTCCTCTATATAGGGGGTAAGTTTCTAAAGAAACTGTGGTGCTGCATCGGTGGGGGTAACAAGGTAATTTGGTGATATCAAATAAGTTAAAATTGTAAATTGGCCACCATGAAGAGTTAAAATGCTGATGTTTCGAGTGTTTGCCCTTCGTCAGAGCGAATGAAGGGCTAATGCTCGAAATGTCAGCTTTTTAATTCTTTACGGTGGCCAATTTACAATTTCAACTTAGTTGACATTACCAAATTCCTCTATATAGCACGAGTGCCTTAATTTTGATCTCACGAAGCACAGGGAGGTTTACAAGGAGTCTAGCAGATCCCTCGATCTCCCACCGGAAAGAGAGAATGAACTGCTTATGATCTTTGCTAACAGTAAACGATACAGCCCAGGTTGACTCTCGTAGACTCCGCGAGACGCTCTTATAATTACAGTAGAGCCAATGGGAGCCTCACAGGCTTGCTAGACTGTGAATTATGGATCATCAGAATATCTTGATTACGAACCTCCCTTTCCCACAGCCCC
The DNA here is from genome assembly GCF_964205215.1 of Stylophora pistillata. Lineage (NCBI taxonomy): Eukaryota > Metazoa > Cnidaria > Anthozoa > Scleractinia > Pocilloporidae > Stylophora > Stylophora pistillata. The sequence goes on along the minus strand of NC_142527.1, from coordinate 27,029,137 downwards.
AAACCTTCTCAAAGCAAATCAGCAGGTAAACGAAAAGTACGCCAGTTATAAGTTCCTTTACGAATTGCGTAAGTTACCTAAAAGTACCCAACACCATCACTCAATACATGCCCGCCATTTTGAAACATTGCAAGTCCGAGTGACCAAGCCTTATTTTCATTCTTACTTAGTCTCCCCGTTTCCTTTGTACACAACAGAATCAGAGCGATGCCATCCGAAGGTATCTAAACCTTAATTCTAGTAATTTGGCATAAACGGTCCTTGATCAGCAGCTATTTTGCCATACGTATCAAGGGAAGTATTTATTAACGACCTCGTTCTATTCTCCAGGTGTTGAAGTGTTTTCAAATCCCCTGGCGCCGCCATCTTCTTCGGGTTCCTACACATCTCATCATGGCGGAGGGTACGTCGCCTGAACTTAGTTTTTATTTATGCACTTTTTGCAGCTTAGTTTTTGTTATCATTTATTTTTGGGCAATTTTCTGTACCATCTTAGCAGAAACACAATAAATTTAACGTTAGCTCATGAATTTTAGATTCTTTAAATCTTAAAATTCTTGTTAATTTGTGCATAAGGTTACCCGATCTATATATGTCGATCACAGCTTGGCATGGCCACGGACGCTTGCAAGAAACCTCTACAAAGACCTTATAATTCGGAGATAATGAACACTGTTTTGGTCTCGATAGATTTTTGAAGTCTTAATTCAACTAGATTTTGTTCCTAATCAGTGGATGGAGGAAATTTTCGAAGTATGATTTGTTTGTAAACTTTTAGGGTGCCAGCAGCTTTGACCAATGAAGATTTTCGCAAACTTTTGATGACCCCTCGGTCTGGGGTGCCATCTGTAGCTCCACCGTCAACAAAGTCATCAAGTCACAGCAGTAAGAGCGTGCCAAGCAGTATCCATTCACATCGTAGCAGTAGGTGAGCTGTCTATACTTGATGTGTTGATATATATGTTGTAGTTCAATTTTATCCTTGGTTCAAATTTTATTTTCCTTTGTTTCAAACTCATCATCATACATTAACATGACCGAGAACAAAGGAAAATAAAATTTGAACCAAGGATAAAATTGAACTACAACATATACATACATACATACATACATAACTTTATTTGATAATGCAGGTTAAAAATTTACGCAAATTTACAGCTGATGTGGACCTGCCTAAACTAATTAGTCTATAATTATATAAAATACAAATATGATACAATTTATAAGTTGAATAAAGTATGTAAACCATAAAATTTTAGTAATAGTGAAAATTTGGTTTCATTTTTTGTATAACATTACCTTCCTTTTCAAAATTAATATTCATGACAGTTTGCTTGGATTGTTTTAAGTTATATTTAAAAATAGATAAATTTGGAGAATCTTTAAGATTATCTGGTAGTGCATTCCATGCTACCGCAGATCTATGAGCAAAGGACCTATGACCCAGTTCGGTTTGGGCCTATTAAGTACAACATTCAGGAATTTCCTTAGGTTATAGCTGTTAGAGTTCTTGGTCACCAAGCAATTAATTTCCCACAACCCTAAATTATAATAAGCATTATAAGTAATAGTTAAGATACGTAGCTTATAAAAATACTCTAAAGGCATCCAGCCAGCCTTAGAAAGTACATCACTATCCTTAAAACTATTTGGTATCTTATGAATCAGCCTGGCAGCCCTGATGTGAATCATTTCTAGATCTTTAAGCTTGGGTCCTGACCCCCAAATCACAATTCCATATGGAACACTTGGAATAACTATCCTATGTTGAACGAATGAACTTGAGGTATCTTGTGGCATTTAAATTTTGCAGGTCTTCAACTTTTTCTGTTGACCTGTAAAAAGTACTTAAAGCAAAAGCTTAATATATGCCAATTTGAGAAATTTATCTCCAGCAAAATTTTAATGCTCCTTGGATAGACTAGGAATTAAGATGTGTTTTCACAACCTTAGCTGTGTGATTAATTAAAGCAAGGCCTGTAAATGCCTTCAGGTAAGTAATTGGTTGAAGGATATTCTAAAGATAATTATGTACACCGCAAGAACACTTCATTCTTAATTTGACTTCAGCATTCCACTAATGTATTTGTGTTTGTTCAATTTTTTTGGAGATTAATAAGGACACTTCAAGTCTTTCATTTATAAAAGCAGCCAGTGTGTACTGTAGAACCCTGCTAACTTGACCTCAGTTAAATTGAACCCCTAGTAACTTCAACAGGCTCTGATTTATCATGACCCATATTTTCAGTTATTTACTCTTAGTTACCTTGTACATAGGCTAACTTGAATCCTTTTTTGTTTCCATTGGGAATTAGTGTTAACACTTTTCTATTATATGTGGTCCTTACAATTCAAAACATTTACCAGAAAACTCAAAATAAGAAAAAAAAGACTTATATCAGCGAGGATCCAACCCTTTTTTTAAATTCACACCAAATCCTCGTTCAAAACCAAGTTGAGAAATATAATTGGTAGCTAGAAGGAAGAATTTCAAATTGGATCCTTGGAGTTGATAGGTAAAGATAATTGACTGTATTTGTAACCTCTTAAACAGAGATGATGATGATGATGATGATGCTGAAGTTGAAGGAGACGATGATGATCCTTGGTCAAGAAGGAGGAAAAAGAAGAAGTACGTAGAGTTTATTAAAAACAGTGTTCTCCTTGTACTCAGTAAGCAACAAAACAGGTAGCTTTGTGAAAGGGATAAGTTTTTAAAGAAACTCTGGTGCTATGTCAGTGGAAGAAGGGGGTATTGTATAATAATTTGGTTTTCATGTGAATTAGCCACCATAAAGAGATTCTAAAGCTGATGGAGGAAGTAAATTCAGGTCTCAAATTGTTTCTTAACATCCTCTTTTTGTTTTAGATATTATGCAAAACTCAAGAAGATGGAGGAGGAAAGAGAGCAGGAGCTTGCAAGTAAATACAGAGATAGAGTGAGTGACAGGAAACTTTGCTCAGGAGAAGCATTTTTGTAATTCCATATTTTAGAACAACTGCATTCTGCTGATCTCTTGTGATAAATCATATAATTTATGAAGAGAATTGCAATTGGTCAATTAAAATGTAACAGGGTTTCACTCTACTGTAGTATTTGTCGCCAAAAGCTGTTATTTGTGATTTATAGGCAGTTGTTCTGAACTGTACTTGGTTGATCTCACTATCCTTGCGATCATAAGCCAACCTGAAAATTTCAAACGGATCATTATTTTTCCCTTTTGATTTATGTGTAACCAGCCATGCTGTTTGGTCTCGTATAGCTACAGAAGAAAACTTGATCTTTGTCTTAACTGTAAGTTACTAACCAAATAGAAGGAGGTGAGAGATTTTTGTTTCATCTCATTTTTTTTTGTTTTTTTAAGGCCAGAGAACGACGAGATGGTCTTAATCCTGACTACCAATCAACAGACACCCTGAGCGCAACAGCCAATTACAGAGCAGTTGGTCCCACAGCAGAGGCAACGTAAGAAAAAAAAAACTGTGTATTCTGAAATAATATTTCACATTTGGTGGCTTGAAGGATAGTGTGTGCCCTACATGTACTTTGTGAATCCTGTTTTAAGAGTCCTGTTTTATGAGGTTTCAACAATATTTTTCTTTTCTGACATATGCTGGGTGTAATTTTATTGTAGGCAAATTGTTTTATAATTTATGTTTGTGCTAAAAAAAATTAACATTGATTTTAAAATTTGTTTGTGCAAACCTCATCATCACCCATTGCTGTACCCTACTTTTAGGGGAAAAGAAAAATTGTATTCTAAATCATGGACAAAACATAACCAGATCATAATACTTTGTCAGAGCTGGTACTCCTCTTTACTTTGCCTACCGGTGAGGATTATCCAATATAATGCTCGTTGTTCTCTGATAAGTTAGATTGTTATATGTCCTTATATTCTACAATAGGAACACTGCAGCAGAGCGCCGTCGCCAAGCTATCCAGGAGAGTAAGTTTCTTGGTGGTGACATGGAGCACACTCATCTTGTGAAAGGCCTAGACTTTGCCTTGTTACAGAAGGTGAGTTTATAAGATCCACTGTTTACTTTAATTTACCATGATATGAATAAAGGTGGTAAGTTTCTAAAGAAACTGTGGGTGGTGCTGCATTGGTGGGGGTATAACAAGGTAATTTGGTTTTGTCAACTGTGTCGCATACCCAGTGCAATAGATGTGGGATGTTGTGCACTGGAGTTGGGGAAGTGCCAACCACAGTGCAAAAATAGGCAAAACAAGTTGATTCAACAGCATTTAATCCGATCATCAACTCATTTGAATATTGTACACTTGCGGTGAAAACAAAAAATTAATGGGAAAATTACAATGCACAAGATAAGGAAAAGCACAAAGGCTAATTACAAAAGAAAAGGAATTGAAAGGAAAATGAAACAGAATACAATAGACTGCGACTTATATCTGATCCTGTCTTAAAGGCATAAAGAAACTCCGATGTTGCATAACTCAAACAGACAAAACTTTAGTTAAAAACTCAGATCTGACTACTTTGCTCTCCTAACTCCAACTTCGAAATACCAAGAGGGGTGTTCTCTAATAAGTTAAGGGTATAATTGTAAACTGGTTCAAACAGGAATGACTAGCTACGTATTAGTGAGTCAAACTCTGAACAATATGATATGAAAAAACATGGGAGTAAACTTTATAATGAAACAAAACAGAACTCCAGCTACTTTGAATAGAATGAAGGTACCGGTAATTATGTAGTCAAAGTCCTTTTTTTCAATGTTCATTACAAACTGAGTTGAAAATGTAAGTCTAGCACTGTAGAGAGTTTCTGAAGCAGATGTTTTGAGTGTTAGCACTTTGCCTGAGAAAAAGGCCCTCATTCTTGGCTCAGAGGAATGGTCAATACTCAAAATGTCAGGTTTTATTTAACATAGTTGTGGATAAGGAGTAAGTTTGTTTTACGTTTGGCATCAGTATTTTTAAGGAGTTATGCTTGCTGATAGTCTGGTCAGTAGTCTGGTGTAGGCTGACATTGCATAATTGTTTACAGGCTTTGTCAGCATTAGCAGGGGAATAGTACCAGACTTTGTGTAAAATAACAATGCATTATTATCCAACTACACCTAGACGAGTACGAATAATGCCATAGACGAGTACAAATATCATGCCGTATTTGTACTCGTCTATTGTAGAGTACCGGTTAAACAGGTTTTCTCGCATTGCGCAAGCAAAGAATTGGATTGTAGTTACGGAAAAAAAAAACAAATGGCGGACAATATTTCCGACGACGAAGAGTCAGAATGGCTGGCAAATATAGGTCCAAGTTCATTAGATGAATCGAACGAAGGAAAACAGCTTGACGACCAGAAAATTTCTTCATTTAATGAAGAAAATAGAAACAGCAACACAACAACACGCCAATTCCATTCCGCTTCGCATACTTCTGTCACGCACTCCCCGTAATTAAACATCCGCGAAATTCACCCGCACTGAAATAACAGTTTGGCATGTTGGATAATAAATAACTTATTAGATGTTTTGTTGTGTAGTATCGCTGAGTATTTTTACTCATTATTCGTATTTTGACTCACCCTACGGGATTGTCAAAATACGGCACAACTCGTAAAAATACTCAGCGATACTACATAACAAAACGTCTAATAAGATATATATATTCTCCACATCTGAAAAAAAAGCTCGGACAATGAACATTTACTTTGACCTTCTACATAGCAGCCTAAGAATTCTTTATCAGCTCTCATGGCTATTAAGATCTCTGCCAAATTTCAATTCTTGTGAAGGTTTCCTTGATCCAAAGTATTCTTGGCTAGGTTTTTCAATCCTTTACACCTTTACTCTTTCTACGAGGCCTTTGTAGCATTTTGCTGTTTTTAATTAGTACCATCAGGATACCCAACTTCTAACTGCAGCATGAGTATAAAATTTTGTGTCTCACAATGACCAGTGGTTCTTATTGTGTTATTTCTCTTTTTGTTTAATCAGGTTCGTAGTGAAATTGCTGAGGAAGATGAGGAAAATGAGGAACTGAGTGTTAAAAAACCAAAACACAAGCAAAGGGACAAGTATGTACTTATTATGTACTAGTCTGTGGCCTTGGTCATTTCCCAATGACCAAACAATTTTATCTTTAATTGACTCATATTTTTTAGTAGAAAAGCTCAATATGTTTACTACATTATACTGTTAGTAATACTTGGGTCTGATAAAGTGCTAATGCTCAAAATGTCAGCTTTGAAACTATTTACAGAGGTTAATTTACATTATCAACTCAGTTGATAAAAACAAGATTTTCATGTCTGATTCTTTTTGTTTGTTGATAGGGAAGAAGAAGATGGTGCAAATGAGATTGAGTTTACAACAAAACTGGGTAAGTGATTGATTTTTTACTTCATGATATGAAGAGGTCAATCCTTAGTCTGAATGTCTAGTGAGAAAAGTTTTGAATAAAAATTTAATGTTGTCAGTCATGTTGATGGACACCTAAGAAACATCATTAGAGTTGTGTAAGGAGTTCTCTTTTGAATCACTAGACTAAGTTTGGATTACTTATGGGCATTCTCTTGAAATGAGTAATTTGGCATTGTTGTATTCATGAAGAAACTTGCTGAAATGTTACCGAAAGTATCCCAACAGCTTATTTTGGAAGGTAATTTGTATTTTTGTTGACAAAACTTATCATGTTGGGAAATGTATATGTGGATGATGACGTTATTTTTGGTCCACAGGTCAAAAGATCTACAAATCGCTGTTCAGAAATCGGCCAGCAGATAGAAATGAACTATTTCAGCCAGGGCGAATGGTATTTGATAACTTAACTACTGTTACAGTAACTTAAGTTTATTAAGGGTTTTTTAAATTTTGTGGTCTGCAAAACTTAATATATGTAATAAAGGAATGAAAATGTTTACTTTCAGTTCTAAAGTCTCACTGACTGACAATACAAATGCTAAGAATGTGCTTAACTAACAAGCCAACTAGAGGGTGGGGGGGGGGACTGACTAATTGATTTATTATTACTGGCCTTTTTATTAAGCAGGGGGTTTATCGGAGATGGAAACTCAATAGGGAAGGGTTGGGGCTGAATTGAAGCCCACTGAGAACCAGGAAGTCAATCATTGTTTTCTTCTTAACTATTGCCCAGCATAAATAAATAATGCTCATTGCAGCTTGCATTTCTTTGATATGTGGACAAACTTGCTGGACTATACTTCAAATGGAAAGTATTGCTGGCCTCCAAATATATTATTTATGTTTTGAACTGAAACATAAAGTAGCTTAAACTTATAACAACACAAGTTAGAGTGCAATTATTTGTGCAGCATTTGGAATCCATTGCTTTTCTATTTTGAATGTTTTTGTTCTTCAGTTTTCCTGAAGGGAGAGGAGAAGGGCAAGGGGGAAGGAAGGCATGCCCTCTGCTCTAGAGGAGGAGTGTATTGCATGCGAGATTTTCTTTTGATTGTTACTATAAGTAAATAAAAACATTAAAAGTCATCTGATATTCTTTGCCCAGGCATACGTGTTTGACATTGAAGATGAATATGCTGAGAGTGATATACCCACAACTCTTATCAGGAGTAAAGCAGATTGCCCTGGAATTGAAGTTAGTGATATTGCGTAAATCTTCTCTTCTCATTTCATGATGGTAGGATAAAAGGACTTTAATTTTGAAAAGATCTAGACACTGAAATGCATGCCACTCAATTGAACTGGATCAAAGAAGGGGAAAAACACAACTAAATAAAACGCATGACATTATGGAGATTTTTTTAATGAAGAAAATTTTAAGAGATGCATGAGATGCCACGCCAGGATAAACTGTCTTGTGTTATGTGTCTTGACTGTTACTTTACAATTAATAATATCTTCCATTTTTTCCCAGACTCAAGCTACACTCACTACTAATGACATTGTCATCAACAAATTGACCCAGATTTTATTGTACTTACGCCAAGGCACCAGAGGAGGGAAAAAGGTCAAGAAGAAGGATAAAGGTAGCTTATCCTTAAACTCCTATGAGTGACCAAGACAGAATTTCTCCTTACAATATCCACACAATATCAAGCAGACAAGTGACAAGAATAATTTAAAAGTAAAATATTAAGTCGGGAATAAGTAGTTGATTCAATGCTAAATTCTCCAAACTAATACATAAGAATTGTATGGCAGACAGTGAGGAGAAGAACTATAATTGAGATCTTGGGAGTGAAATGGTCAATCCTTTACTCTCTAACTTGACACCATGTATATTCTCCATACTGTTCTCTATACATTTCCCAAGTTGTTGACAAGAAGAATTGGTTTTAATAACAATCAAGAGCTTCTTTAATTGGTGATCATTTCCTTTATTCTCCTGACATTAATGTTTGATTCAGGGGTGATATTGTAAGCTGGAGAAATTAGATGTTAATCACTCTCATTGTTAATGGGTCTTGTGTCTGGTATTTATAAACAGTATACGCAGGGCTGCAAACTCAGCCAGCAACAATAATAGATTTTATTGAATGATCATTTGTTCATAAATGTTGGAATGCTTGAGAGCTGACTTTTTAAGTAGGTGGTATATGGTAAACCTGTTGAAATAATCTTCAAATTGTGTATTAACATTGCATTGTATCCAGTAATTTTTGATTTTTAAAGACAAGTAGGTAAGATGTAATTTTGTGATATATTCTCCACTATTCATATTTTAAGGATATGAAGAACTTGTAGTAATTTAGTATTTGTTACTGATTCCATGTGTAGGAAAGGAGAGAGACAAAAATGATAAACAGGGACAAAAGATAAGAGGGCCTGAAGCGGATGAAAGGTGAGAGCTCATAAGGAGTGTGTATTTAGAATACATTACAAAATGGGGGGTTTTCCACACAGTAGGAAATAATTTTGGTCTTGAGACAGTGATCCAGCCTGTTATTGCCTTCTTGCTCCACTTGCCCTAGTTTTTTGGGCCAGATTGAACATGCTTTACAAATCCGTGATTTGTGCATCCTCGGAGACCCAGGGGCTGTGAGTCGATTTCAAGTTAAGGGCAGAAGAGCCCCTGGGGACATTGTCTTACAAGACTAGTTCCAAACGGTCGCAGTCGTTCTGGCATCTGGTTGGTGCTAGAAAATCTTTGTGTTTTTCTGCCCAATCAGGGTGAAGTGTGCTTTGGAGTCCTTTCGTGTGTTTTAACACGCACATATGCAAGAAGCTCTGTTGCTTGCCTTGGTTGTTTGGGCTGTGTGATGGAGCCTTGCTCGACGTGGAAAGTGTCAGTCTCAGCGCACAATGTGAGAGAAATCGATCAGATTGTTTGCAAAAATCTCACCGGAAATTATACTGAATACTTTCACAGGTATCACAAGAGAACGTGTATAAAAGTTTGCAAGCTTCGTATAAAACACGATGGCTGCAAGCGTTGATATGTTGCTTTAAACGTTAAACGAGATGTAAGCTAAAATCTTTCTAGATTTTTTGTACAATTTGCTGTGTCTGAAACTTTTCCAATCTCCTGAAGTTATTTCGTCACATGGGCCACGCAGGTATGTCGAGCAACTGGCGCTTACGCTTACATAGCTTTCTGTGCACGACAAAATCTAATCTTTGCTTTGTAGTAAGTCTTTTACAATATGGCTGTTGTAATATGCCATTGCATATTTAATTAGCCCATAATTGTTTTGTTATTTAGTCATTTATTCCCAGTATGCACCATTCTATTGTTCACACTTAATTAGTTGTAGATTGCGCCAAGAAATTGTTATTCATAGCGTGTGCGATTTGTATTTAAAAAAGCCGTTAGGACACGAAAAAACCTTGCTCTCTAAAACGAAACGGTTGTGCGGTCATGATATATTTCTTCATGCAAGAGACTAAAAAAAAAACCACAGAGGAAACAATGGCCAAAGTTGCAGAGAACGTTAAGTTCGTGGACGACCTCTAGGAAGCGCTTACAGAAAGCTTAGCTGTGTTTCCAGTTAGCTAATTGAAATCTGAACAAAAACTAATTAACGAGCACATCGTGGGAAGTAGAGATGTTTTTGAACAGTTACCGAAGGGGTTTAGAAAGAGTTTAATCTTTCAACTGCTGCCTACTTAGTAGAGTGTTCAAATTCTTGAGCTCGAAAGGCCACGGATCCTCTTCTACTCCCTTAGTCATTGTGTCATTTCACCTCTTTTGTCGATTGTTGAAGACCGAGTTAAATACCTTTAAGAGATCATTGGGAATCGATGCAGCTGCTTTCATTGGGGAAAACAAAACTAAATACAGGGAAATATTGGATGGAAAGGGCAGGTTTGCTTTCTTGTAAATGTCAGCTTAGTACAGGGTCATCTACCCACATCCAATAAACAAAAGTTTCCACGCTTAGCTTTTCTATTTTTTCAGGTGAAGATAAGATTAGATTTTGGCACGCACAGAAAGCTGCGTAAGCACCAGTTGCTCGACATACCTGGGTGGCCCGTGTGACGAAATAGCTTCATGGGATTGGAAAAGTTTCAGTTACAGCAAATTATACGAAAAATCTAGAAAGATTTAGGCTTACATCTCATCTAACGTTTAAAGCGACATATCAATGCCTGCAACCATTATGTTTTATATGAACCTTGCAAACTTTTAAACACGTTCTCTTGTGATACCTCTGAAGGTATTCAGTATAATTACCGGTAAGATTTTCACGGACAATCTGATCGATTTCTCTCACATTGTGTGCCAAGACTGACACTTTTCACCTCGGGCAAAGCTTCATCGCACGGCCCAAACAACAGAGCTTCTTGTATATGTCCGTATTAAAACACACGAAAGGACTCCAAAGCACATTTCACTCTGATTGGGCAGAAAAACACAAAGATTTTCTGGCACCAATCAGATGCCAGAATGACTGCGACCGTTTGGAACTAGTCTTGTAAGACAATGTCCCCTTGGCCTCTCCTGCCCTTAACTTGAAATTGACTCACAGCCCCTGGGTCTCCGAGGATGTGATTTGTGCTAAGAGTAGTTCTAACTTCTAAAAGTTAAGTCATGACCTCTGTTCTTAATAGTAATCTATATGAAATTAAATTATAGTAATTTACAAGTAATATATATTTTTTGCTTTATTGCAGTATCTTTGGAGAAATTGGGGATTATGATCCTACTGCAAGCACAAAAGAGTATGAAAAGAAACAAAAGGTGAAAGAAAAAGACAGAAAGAAATCCAGGAATTCTAGCAGTTACTTTGAGGAGTCAGCTAAAAGAGAGGATGAGGTATGTAGTGTACTGGGTTGATACTTAGTTCTTATCAACCGAGCGGGAGGTCTGCATGGGAAAATCTTGACCGAGGTCGCCAGTACAGACTGAACGCAGTGAGGTCTGCACCAGGGACCGAGGTCAAGATTCTCTCATACAGACCGACCTAGCTCGGTTAATAAGATGTTTATTATATGGCTGTGTCTTCTATGCCAATTTTTATATTCTTTGTACCTTTTTTTTCTAGACCGGTCTAGATGCTGGTCTAGATTGGAAAATCTAGACCGCTTTCAATATTGATTTCAGCCAATCAAATTTGTGAATTCGGTAGTTCCCAGTCCTTGTGAGACACAGCCATATAATAAATAGTGTTATAAGGACACTTCCCATTACTCAATTGTGTGGTAAATCTACTTTCCTTAGTAAAAGGTAGTTACTAGTTCTTAGTACTTTATAGTAAATATACTGTCTTGATCATTGGGTATAAGACAGTTGAATAAGAGGAATGTGAGAATTCACTTGACCTACCTGTACATGAATACCCTTCAAACTGGCAACTAGGATGAGATTTGAATCCATGCATGCATCGGCATTTTTTGCTTATAAAACCAGTGTGGAGAACCTTATTATCTTATTACATGTAATAAGGTGGAAATAGCTGTTTTTACAGTTGAGCCCACGGTACAGTGGTATTAGTTACAGAGTTCGCGAAAACGAGGTTTTCGGGTCAAATGGAATCACCTCAACAAACACTCGTGTGACAATTTGAATTGTGGAGTGTTTTCTTCGTTTGTGATTTCAGAGCTGGTAGTTCATCCAGCCTAATTCTGTTGTGAAAATCATAGTGGGGCACTGCATTGCTTATGGATGTGTTAACAGAAGTAATAAGCCAGAATGTTCAAAATTGTCGTGGCATTCTTTACCTATAAAGAATGCTACGCTTCTTCGAACCTGGTTGCTTAGAATGAAGAGAAAAGACCCTCCTGTGTCGAAACATTCTTACCTCTGCAGTCAGCACTTTTCTGAAGATTGTTCTAAGCGTTGTGTGGGTCGGAGGAAAATGATATCTGAAAAGTGGATCTGTTCCTACAAGATTCAGTTTTTCACCGGAGGAACATAAAGCGGCAAAGTGTTTATAAGAGGCGAAATTATGGACCTTTTCCTGCTGGGCATGGACTGCACCATGCACAGGTGATCTCACCAGCTTGCTCTCCTGAATTGATCATGGTAACATTGAGCTTGTACTTCAAATTTTTTTTTCATCTCTGGCAGACATTCACCTTTTATATGGGTCACGTCTCCATTTTCACTTGTGCTAACTTCGATATTTTGTAGGTGACCATGTCTGAATGTCCAAAAACCTTACTATTCAAATTTTTATAGTCTTTATTGCCTTCATTATCTCCCGATTTTCTCTCAATAAAGTAATTCATCATGTTCTCAATTGTGAACGGTGGAAATTCAGCACTCTGGATGGGACACCAGTTTGCAGCTTGTGGAAACTCGTACGGAGTGTTCGGAGAACTTGTGCTCATCATTATTTCTTGAGTCAGATGCTAAGTGTTTCCAACTTTCGGTGAAATTGTTTTCCCATCCATTTTTTATGTAACTTACAATTCTACAAAAAAAGATAACTTTATATATGCTTAAAAGAGAGAAAAAAAATACTGTTGTTGCTGTACGAACATTAGGCAGGAGGAATGATCGTACATCCGACCGCTCACCTGTGCTTTAGTTCGCGTTTGTTGGCGTCACTCGAAGCACTACCATCTTTCGCTGTCCCTACATGGTATGAAAGCCATGTTCTCAGCCTAGGCTTTGTTAAATGACAAGGACAGTTTCCACTGAGTAATTGTAGCCTCTCTTCTTCTGAGAAAAATGCAAAATCTGAAGGGAAACTCATAATTATTTTTCTCGAATTTTCCTCATTAGGTGCTTGGTTTCTCCTGAAAGATTGACCCGAAAGCCTCGCTTTTGCACACTCTGTAACTAATACCACTGTAATGTGGGCTCAACTGTTAGTCTGTAATAACAGCTATTGGAAATCAGCACTCCTATAATCGGCGTCACATGGATCTGAGATAGTCTATGTGATAGATAATTCACAGTCACTGTGTAATAGGATTAAAATGTCAACATAATATCTCATAGTGATAAAATAATGTGTATATTCAAACCAGTTAGAGAGGATTTAAGGGGGTAAGTTTTAACATTTTGATTGCATTTTTGCTATAATGACGTAATTGGTACACTGCATTATTTTAGTCTAAAAAAAGTGTTCCTTTTTGTTTTGAATTTATTCTAGTGTATTTGCACTAAGTAATTATTTAAGAGAGAAATTTGAATTGTTACCTTGAGTTCATTTTGATGACTATTTTTAATTGCTTCCATTATTTGATTTAATGTTATATCAATTGGTTAGTTTTCCTTTCTTTACAGCAACAGTTTAGTAAAAAAGGTAAGAGTGAACATAGTGAAAATTGTGACGTTTTTGTTTTTCATCGACATATTAAGAAGTTTACAAATTTTGTAAACTGTTTACCTGTTACACCCCTTGTCAGCTTTGTTTTGTTTTGTTTTGTTTTAACAACTTTACCGGGTGTGACTAGACCCAGAAGGGTTAGTGCAAACGGAACACAAGGTCCATGCGAGGCACCACCCCTCCCCTCAATTCACCCTTGATAGACAGTAGAAACCCAAGGGAGTTATGAATCACAATTTTCAGTTTGAAGTACAAAGCACAACCTCATTTTATAACTTCCAATAATATATCAAGCAAACATGAAATGAGGACACTTGTCATCTAGTGGTTTTAATCTTGATCTATGACCAAATTCTCCCAACTCATTGACACAAATATACTAAAAGGAGTTTAAAGGAGAATTAAGTGATTAATTAGATCTTGGGGGTTGCATGGCTACAGTTTGATTCTCTGTTTAGAATTTTTTCAAATCTGTTTCAATAGATAGTCTTTTCTCTCATTCAATGCAGATGTTTCTGCTGAGGATTTTGCGAAGTCTGTCACACAGACGTTTGGCAAAAGGGTATGTGTTTTTGATATTTTTCTGTGAATTCTGTATTTTTCAAAGTGACAAAATAAAATTTTTTTTTCGTCTTTTTTGTAATTTATATTGACAGGAAATGGAACAAAGAGCTGCATGGGATTCAGTTGATCCAAAGTATCCTGTCAGACAAATAATGTCCTTATTAAAATTATGAGGCACTTATTGAGAGAAGTGATGCATTAATCTGCCAATTTAAGTGCATGTCTTTATGATCACCTGTTGAGCAATCATACCAAACCTAATCATTTTTCCTCAGTACAAATGTTTAAGTCAGAACATGTAAAACTCAGAGCTGATGCAACACTAGCCAAGACCATTCGCTAGCATAACCTTTTTTAGCCTTAACAAGTTTTTTTTTTTAAAGTCACTTGACTGTTTAACTTTGCTTTAGTCAAAGTTGTTAAGGGCTGGACATCTTATTATTCTGTTAATTTGATAGTTTAGGCTTTTGAATTTAAAACCTTTATTTCCTGTGGTTTGAGTGATATAGTACATATTTTTCTACACCTGATGGTTATTGAACTTGACTCCTTCAAAGACGAAAGAAAAGAGACAAACATGCACGCAAAGTGAAAGATGCTAATTACATTCCAGATAGCTATTCAGAGTGTTATCCAGGGTAAGTGATTTTATTTTAAGAAGGATTTTTTTTTGGGGGGGAGGGGGAGTGTCACAAGGTTTTCAAGGGTAATGGAGAGGGATCAATTTTTGCCAACAGCAGCGTATAAAGAGAAAGCTATAATAGAAAATTGTCTGCCAGTTAATTGCTAGTGATGGGGGAGAGGGAGCTCTATAGAATATTACATACATACATACAGACATAGGTTAATTGACCACTCCCCATAGGGGCTTTTCAAGGCCAACACCCACCCATCCAGGGGAGGACATCCACCACACAGTAATCTCGTGCGTGGGAAATTAACGTCTCCTAACCCTAACTCTGCAGGAGATGGGGCCTACGGTTTATTCGTCCTTATTCGAGTAGAATAGAATATCCATCCATTTCTTGATTATAGAAAGGTAGCAAATTCTCCTCACTTATTTTAAGACCATGAGTATTGGTCCGGCTGGGGCTTGAACCCTCTACCTCCCGCACAAGACAATCCGGCACTCTAACCAATTGAGCTAACTGGGAGGTGGTAAGCTCAACAGAGCCATATTTTTAAAGTGTGGCTAAAAGGGAAGAAAAAGTATTTTAGACAATTGCAGTGTATGGAAGTATTTACTTGGTAGATTATTTTCCCCCTTGTTTAGTGCCGTTGATATGCCTTATGACAGTGATGAGGAAGCAGATTACAGTAAAATGGATTTGGTATGTTTTACTGAAGTTATTGTTATAATCATACTGAGCTTAGTGCTTGCTGGATTTGTTTTCCTACTTTAATACTCAATAGGCACAAGATAGAAGTTTGCTACTTAGGGGGAGACCTATTTTCTTTAGAACCAACATTATGGGTCCCAATCAGCTAGGTCTATTAAAAACAAATACCTTACATCCAAGTAGGATTGGAATTACCATCCACACGATTATGCAACCCTTAAAAAAAAATTGAGTTGTTGAGTTTTTTTGCACTTATCTTTAAGAATACATTGTAACAGCTGTTTCAGTTTGGAAAATAGCACTCTTGCACTGCTCTAGTATCACAGAGTTCGTAGGTTCAAGTCCTGTACAGGCCTGAATTTTTTTCAGGCCTCATTTTCACTACTACTAAAGTGGTGTTCATTTCTGCAAAGATCACTCTGATATCTAGAACTGTGATATTCTGAATAATATTCACTTTAATCAGATGAATATTTAATACTGAAAGATATAGGAATATTACTGATAATAGTTTTTATTACACACTAGTCTTGGCTTGAAAAATTTGATTGGCTTAGAGCATTCAATCAATATACAATAGTGTGTGAAGTCAACATGATAATGCAGTATCAAGACTTCAAGTTTGATAATTTGTGATATCATGCTCAACCTCGTCCTGTAATTGCATAGTATTCATTTTAAGAGTTTATTCTGTGCTGAAAATATGAAACATGATTTCAGAATGATTGAGTATTTGCCATTATAACCCACTCATTAATTTTGGTGCAATTTTATTGGTTACTTTACGTCATGTGGTGCAAAATCACAGGACAGTTATCACACAATAACCCTCGTCCGCATCGATATTTGTCCTCCAATTTTTTCTGTTAAAAAGAAACATAGTCAACACAAGAGTTTCAACTTTTCCGTTCTCTTATTTACATGGAAGGAAACCAAACTCTTCTTTTTTTTTGCTTGCAAAATTTCATATTGCCCTCGAAGCTTCGTTTCTCAGCCAAATATTATTTTTTCGGACTCTCAGCCGCGGACATTATCAGCTGATATAGCAGCTGCCGGAAGGGGTTTATTTACTAAATAATAATAATAATAAAAAAAAGTCGGAGCAAGAAAACAAGAAGTTTGAGTTGAAGATATATTGAATATTAATTTAGCGCTTAGAAAATAGCCTTATGCTGGGAATTTAACTATCATCATACCATTTTGATTTGTTCATTTTCAAAACTTACTTGTTTGTGTAGGTAGGTTTCAACTTTTTTGGTTCACTACTACCTGGTAATAAGAATTAAGTTATAGTTACCATTAATAATTTATTGACACTTAATTACTGTTTAACTCTACTTAATATACATACTCGATAAAGTGCTCTTGATCTGTACATACCAGTAATTTAAGAGTTAAAAATGTTAAAATTAAAATTTTGAAGTTTACAAAAAATGGTATATAATATTAATTTAATAACTATTTGTAAAAGATAAATGAGAATTGAAATGAAACTTTATGAACCCTTTAAATGGTAACAGGATTGTCTGGCTGGAACTTTGCGTGGCCGAAAATACTTTGCACCATTTGTTAGTACTTTTTAGTTGCATTCTTTGTTTTGTTATTGTGTTGTTTATTACTCTTTATTATGTAATTATTTATGCACTTTTAATTTACAGATAAAGTGATTTTATTTATAATTTGAATTTTTTTTTATTTTATTCTGTTTTTTTTTTAGTTTATTTCTTGTTACCTTTTTTTTCTTTTCTTTTTTTTTGCACTTATTCTCAGTTTACCATTCTTCATCCGAGGATGGGCTCTGCAATTCATTTTGACACAAGTTTGATACACTGAGCACATTGGAACTTTCTGAGTAATCCAATGACTTTAAAATAGGATAATTTGGTTTTATCAACTAAGTTGATAAGTAAATGTAAAATCAGCTGCCATAGAAATTTTCAAAAACTTGCATCTTGAGTGTTATCATTGTGCCAGAGCAAACAGAAATAAATCACAGACTTAAATGATAACCAATGTTAAAAGTGTTGATTAAATGATGAAATCGATAAACTTATTAAGCAAAAATTAATGATAAGAAATAATCAAGACGCTCCAAAATTTATTGTTAGCCCACACAGCCTCTGCTCAAACGTATCATCCCTTTTCCTATCATGTAAAGCCAAGATTACATCAAGTCTTTGCCCGCGCATTATGTTGCACAAATCTAGGTTAGAGGGTCATTCAAATTAAAAATTAAGGGCTGTTTATTTTAAAGAAGGTCTAAACAAAACCGCAGTTTTACAGAAGCAGTGGGCCCCAGGTATTATCAATGCGAGGGTTGATTTAATTATTATAAGTAAGTGTTTTTCCACTGTTAGCTTTCAGCCCTCTTGAAACTGTCAACAAAAATAACTGTTTAGATAAATGATAAATAAACTGAAGATAGTTTCAAATGTGGTTTTGTCAACAAAGGCTAAACTTTGTTTAAATAACAAGCACTTAAAAATGGTTTTTTTTCTTTTTTTTTTTTTAGTGTTGGTTGTGTATATAGCTCCCAGGTCATGTGGGTAACCAAATTAATAAAACAAATGATTGATATGAAAACTAACAAGTTTGATGATAACAGCGAGCAGTAAAGAAACCAATTGGCTATTTTAAAGCAAGGCTTAGGACTTAAATTTGAGCCGCTGGATTGCATGTCTTAGGCTCTACCACCAGGCCACACCACCTGCGTTTAATAAAGTTTAACTGTATCCCATTTTTAAATTAACAATAATTTTTACTGATGTGACAATTTCATCTTCCAGGGTAACAAGAAAGGTCCCATTAAAAGGTGGGACTTTGAGACAGAAGAGGATTATCACAGCTACATGGAAAGTAGGGAAGCTCTTCCAAAGTAAGTATTTTTCCTTGTACTTATTACTGGTCTTAGTTGGTGTCAAATTTGTGTCTGTTTGTTTGTTTGTTTGTCTGTGTTGTTGCTTCACCTTGTCAGACAAACTTTACAAGACAAAACATTAAAATTTATCTTGCAGAGCTGCCTTTCAGTTTGGAATTAAGATGTCTGAAGGACGCAAAACAAGACGTGCTGGTCCTAAAGATGAGAAGGCTAAATTAGACAGGGACTGGCAGAAAATTAGTCAGGTACATGTCAGATCTTTATACAGTTTCATGTCAATTTTAAAAGAAATTAATAAAAACTTTGTTTGCCCCTCGAGCACCAGTAATCACAAAGTGATTTTTTGAAATTTTGTCAAACTACAATAATTGCTAGTAATGAACTTACCAGTGCTGTGGTTAAAATAGGTTGTTACTGGTTTGTTTCTGTTTTTTTCCTTTTAGATGTTGAATAAAAGGAAAGGAGAAGAAGGGTAAGTTGCTCAAAACTTGGATTATGAAAAAAAAAGAAAAAAAAGGACAGCAAGGATAAGGATGAATGAAATGTGTTGAAAATCTGAATATTGCAAAGAAATCACTCTTTTCTTGCCCACTATTTACTTGGAATATCTATTTTTAGTATATACCAAAACAGTGGAGAGCAATGAAGGCACACTCTAACTGGCTAGTCAAACTCCAAATATTCTTTGCTATTTACTTCTGAGGAACTCGGGATAAAATCGCGTCCCAGTTTGCATCCGTGACAAGCAAAGAAATCACTCAAATCAATTTTTGGTGATGTATATTATCTCACTGTTTTAGTATATACTAAAACAACTATTCACCGTGGTGGAGGTGGTTAGTAGTGGTTATTTACCTCACCACTTCGCGGCTCGGTAAATATCCACCACTAACCACCTCAACCTCGGTGAATAGTTGTTAAAGAAATGAAATAGAAATTTTATCATGACCAATCACATTTTTGTCATTAATAGATGAAACGTGGTGCAGCCGTAGCATTTAAGAAGCCTAATCCCAATCACAGTCAGAAAAGTACTTTAATAGATTATGTATGATAAGAAAGCTGAATTATACAGACTCCCTGTTTGGTTTTCACTTATGATCTATTAAAGCACATGTGCATAGACATTGTAAGCTTTTGGTTCGACTTTGTTGAGCTTTGTCGTTGCTGTACTCTGCGACGGCGATTAGCAGTGAAAATTATAATTATTATTATCATTAAAAATTATTATTATTATTTCGACAATGCCAACATGAACAACATTTTGTTGGCTGCATTTTGTATGCCACTGTGATCTGAACAGACACATTGTAACATGGAACACTAAACCAGTGGTAAAACTGAAAAAGTTATCCAGATTGCATACTTAAAAAATCAGCTACACCACATCATTAAAATGAAACATATGAAACATATATGAAATGAAACATATATTTTGTATTTGTGTAGCCAGTTATTGTAAAATTCATTGAAACAATTCTAACTATTTATTACCAATTGTCTTTTAGGAAAGGAGACTCAGATGGCAAGAGACGAAAGCATAGGGATTAAGCAACTTACAAATTTGGAAGATTATTGAAAGTCCTCAAGTGTTTATTGTGTCTTTTAGAAAACGCACTCATGACTACATTGCAAAAAAATCAACTATTAACTTTTTTAAGTAGAACTTTGGAATTGTAATTATTATAGTTTGTTAAATCTTTGATTATTTTTTCTTTGGTAAGCTGACAAGAATCTGGCATTTATCAATTTAAGATTGTCACAAAATAGTCATCCTCCAAAATATAAAGTTGTTGATTTTCATCGCTTGTTTTCAATGCAACATATTAAAACCCTTAGGGGAAGTTTATTTAAATAAGGGATAAGGTTGCAAGGAGATGGTTTGTTGGAATTACCCTCATTATGTGGTGCAACTTAAAATGTAGGTAAAAAGCAGAACTGTACTTTTTAGATTCAGAGCTGGGGTATTCTTAACTGATACTTCCCTCAGTCTCTAAGTTCTAAGCTGTGCGGCAGTTTAAGTCACACGGGGATCGAGTAGAAAATAATGTTAGTGAGTACATTTGTAGGGAAAGTTTCCAATTTGAGGACCCGATTTACCTACACTGTAGTGATTGAAGCCCTAAGTGAAAGTGAGACAAAGTCATGTTAAATGAGATGTTTCAAAGAAAATTTCAGTTAACTTATTGTTTTCAAAGACAAGCAGTGTGGTTAGCAGTCTAGCATTTCAAGTATTATAACTCACTTTTTTTTTCTCTGGTGTAAAACATGGTGACTTTGAAAGGTGCTGAGCCTAGAGGCTGTGTCATGTGTTGTAATATTACCGACAGTGTGTTAGGTTGGGTACCATAATATTGTAATAAAAATTGACTGAAAGTAGTTTCCATGTTCTTATCTAGTATGTACGTCACTTGGAAGTGACAGAAAGATGTACATACTCTCATTTGCAAAAGGGTTGACACCCAAAAAAGCATGATCCAGAACAATGAGACTCAACAGTTTCATGGAAAAGTATAATACAGATACTAAATCAATGATTCACTTTTCTCACTGTTCAAGAAAATTGTGATAATAATCCTTTTTTCCTGGAAAGTGTGGATAGCTTTGATCATTCACCATGTGCATGTATGCCTCCACAGAGAGCCATAGATGCACAGGGACCTTTTTAAGTGTCAATGATTTAACTTCTCAACAGTGGAAAGAGAGCGTTCAAATCCTCTAAAGCTGTCATCAGAGAAATTAGAGAGTGTGACAAATGCCCCTAAAAACTTATTAAGTTGGAGTTTCCTCTCACAGGATTATGTAAGTGTAAAATGTGTGTAGTAACAACTGTCCATAGTCTATTGTGTTTGATTAAAGCTTAACAAAATTTTACGGAAATAAGGAGTACTACTTCTCATGATCATGAATCAAAACAATGTTTAAAGTATAGGAACAGCTACTAAATCTGACTGTAATCAGGGTGATGCAACAGACAAAGTTGGTTTCATTGGAACACCATCAATACTAGTAAAATCAATCACAATCTGACATTCCCTTGGTTTGAATTGCCTGTGAAGAGAACAAAAAGGTGTGAATACTCAATATATTCAGGATACATTATGGTAATGGGACTGAATGGAGTCCAATTTGGTCTCTGACCATTTTTATTTAATTCATTTATCAGAAATATTTAACCAGTCTGGCCCAGTTCAGCTGCAAGCTGATTTGCTACACCTTACAGGTGATATATTAACCTTCCAATTCCCAGAAGTAATTAACATACAACTTCTTCCCTTTAAGATCCATACATTATCCAGCAAACAGGTAATGAGAATATTTAAACTTATCAGGTGGAAGTTGTTACCTAGAGCTAACACCAAATTCTCGTAACTAATTTACAAGAAAAATGTGGAGCTGTTAGTGGGGAGAATTAACAATCAGAACTTGGGAGTTAGGGGTTAATTCTGACAACCATGAAGCAGGAGTCCAAATTGTGTATCATTAGTATGAATAAACTTAAAAAAACAGAATGGAATGACATGCATTCCTCTTACCAATTCATCAAACCAATGACAAAATTTGAGAAAAAAAAAAAAAACTAAACTAGCCAGTGGCTATGTTTTTGTATAAAGCAATGGTCAACTCAGTAACATGCTCAACAAGAGAGCGCTCACGATGTGACCTGTCCAATTACACAGGCATGATGCTTACACTGCCTTTTACACTGTCTAATAAGAAGGGTAACACATGCTCTGTCCTAGTAATGATTAATTCCAGTTGGTGATGACCAATAATGTGCAAGATCTTTTTGTAATAGTTTTGATTAATACTGAAACAGTAAGTGGCTAAAATTAAAAAATCACATGAAGGTAAAAAACATTTGAAATGGACAAATACAGCTTTACTAATTAAAAGCAGTTAACTTCAAATTTTTGTAATGAACTATCCTATCTGTTCAGCTCTTTAAGTCAAGTTTCTGATTGAAAATTAAATTCTGTGAATACAGTTAAGCATAACAGAGGAAGCTATTAAGACTGGAGTGTATGTTGTTTACCATGTCTATAGGAATGAATTGGTATCAATAAGAACTAGCTTAATTTATGCTCAGAATTGAGAAAGTGACTCCAATGTGTGATACTGACATTAACCATGATTGTAAACTGGCTTATTTGCCATGGTTACCTGTAAGTTATCTTGGCCATATCAAGGAGCCTCCTAGAAGCCTTGCAGTTTGGTTGGTCATGGTACTTGTCAGAATAATAAATGACTTCCTTGATTCCTGCTTGAATGATCAGCTTGGTGCACTCATTGCAGGGGAAAAGGGCAACATAGATACTACAACCTTTAATGTCTGCTGAATTTTTATTCAGAATGGCATTCAGTTCAGCATGACAAACTAAAAAAAGATGACAGAAACAAGATGTCAGACATATAAAGGTCACTGATGTGAAGAACTAACCCAACTTAGATGCTGACAAGGAGACTTGGCTTGTTTAAAAATCAAGATTTTCTTTAGTTGGTGATCATTTCCTTTATTCTCGTGGCTTAAATTTAATATTCATGGATGATATTGTAGGGGTTGAAGAGTTAACCTTACTAGTGACTCCTGAGTGATTAACATCTAATTTCTCTTTACAATAATTATCATCCCTGAATCAAACATTAAGGTCAGGAGAATAAAGGAAATGATCACTAACTCAAGAAGCTCTTGATTGTTAAACAAATTCTCCTTGTCAGCACCTTCAGAAATGTACAGAGAACAGTATGGAGAAATATGCAAACTGATGTTAGGGTGTAAATATCTAACAGTCAGTAAAAAGGCTGAACAGGCCAGGTGAAATTTCTGATTATAAGGCTGGGTCAAGAAAATGTACTGGGGCAAAAAGGAATAAACCAACTCTTGGCCCTCCCCTTCATTTCTTTGTGAATTAGTTAGAGTAATTTGGTGTTACCTGATAAGTTTGAGTATTCTCATTGCCCGTTGGCTGGATAATGTGTGAATATTACAGGGAGAAGTTACATGTTAATCAATTTGCTTCTGGGAGTTCAAAGGTTAAGCTTTCTTTTGGTCTGTCCCTTGTGGACATGTAGCTGTAATAGAACTTGATGTGCGCTCACCATAAGGGTATTTTGTGTCTAGATTGCTCTCTGCTTGTCTCGCCCAAGGTAATTCATCGTCACTGCAGCCATTAGGCATCCCATTGTATCCAATACCAACAATCTTCTTTTCAGGATTCACCACACAGGCTCCCACTTGGGAGTTAGGATCTTTGCTTCTTTGAGCAGAAAGAAATGCGACCGCCATGAAGTATTCATCCCAACTGAGGTAATCCGTTCGCTTGCCAGTTTTTGATAGAGTTTCAGTAGCCATGTTGTTGTATGCTGTGTTCTCATCGTGTTCTGTGTCACCGATTTTGGCCACTTTTCCCTTATCTGTATCTTCTGATGAAATTAGCTGTCGCTTCCACATCGCTGGCTTAGAGTAAGGAGATCGTGAACCGATCGCATCGAAATCTTACCTACTTGTAGATGTTTTCTCAACGAAAAAATCTACGTTTCCTGAGATTAACTATTTTTTTCACTTCTTTGTGGTCACTTTTCTCGCTCTGGTAGAAAAGATTGCAAAGTTCTGAACAGAATACTGCGTCTTTAAGGGTTTTAGAGGCTTTGTGCATCAAAACAATCAAGTTTTCCCGCGAAATTGTTAATATACGTGACATATAAAAAATACTTTCATTGGTCATTAGCGATAATCCCTCTTTTTCAAACCAATTAAACCTCTTGTTTTATAAGAATTCTCGAGCGCAGCATGGGACAGCGGTGTCCAGGCCTCACTTCCACGCAGGGTGTGTGGGAATAGGAAAGGCTACTCTGCCAAATTTGCATGCACAACAATTTACATTTGCATATTTTTCCCTGTTTGGGAGCTTTATTTGGCTTAGGAAAACATGTATCTACGTCTACCACGTATTTCCTGGAATGCCATGGCATCTTACGCAAGGCACTCTTCTTTGATTCTTTAGCGCAAGATGTACAAGTTCAATCAACGCACGAAGAGCTCGGGAGAGATCTTTGACGTTGTTCTCTCTGGAGGTTCGCCTTGGGGTTTTACATTGCAAGGGGGCAGTGAATTCAGAACGAAGCTTTGTGTTTTAAAGGTCAGTAGTCTACCTGATGCGTCCTTTCCCAGAAAATTTGGTTTGTTTAGTAATGAGAGGAGTCGAGTAGGAAATTAAATCGCCGCTAATAAAATCGTGGCGCGGGTCTCAACGGCTTCTTTGTGTCTGGTGTTTTGCTTGTACGCATTAGGATAGATTGTTAGGTATATTTTCTTAGCCAAAATATGGGAACACCAATAAGCAAGAAGAAACTCTGATTTAAAGATAACCGGTTGCATGGAACTTGGTGTAGTGTTACCTTCCTGGTTGGAGCGAAATCCAAGCCGTTCTCCGTTTCTGTTTTACTGCAATCGAATACCTGTTGTTATAGCTTCCGTAGGTTGATGCGATGCCTACGTTTTTAACATGCTTCGCACTTAATTACGTCTTTGAATGAGTATTCTGTATTGGAGGTGTTTCTTCGTAAACGTTTGAAACCTGAAGATCGAATGCTCTAAAAGAATCTTCGAGAAGTGTTGATCGGATATGCGACAAGTGCATCACAAAAATGTATGAATTTCTGTCTCGATGCCCACCACCAGTTGATGTGATTGACACTCGGAGCTTACTTACACTTATCGCGGACCCTCTGGTGATTGTATTTTCGTGGGATGTTGCGCTCATGACAGACTGTAGAGTTTAAATATTGTGTTACGTCGAAGTTGTGCTAAAATCTTTCGCATTCCAGTGTAACGTCGCTGAGGGACGGAGGTCAGCTTTTCGCGTTCACGTCCATGTTTTGGGGATGAGCTTGAGCGAACGAAGGTTTGTCAATGAAGGTTACATTAAGGCATCTTTGTGCTCTTGCAATTTGACTAGATGATTTGGCTATATTGTTCGGACTGAACTGCTTCGCAGCAGCCAGAAATTATTTGAAGAATGGAAATATGGGTCAAAATATTTTGCGATCGATGCTTCTGTTCGCAGAAATTCTGAAGGGTTCGAATCACGGATGCATTTTGGCATGTTTCAAAATATGAAATATACAGACATGGTTGACTGACTCTTAAGGACAGGTCGTTCGTTTTCGCATCTCAAATCTTGCCTCACAGGAAAACGAATATTAATTTACCACGTAGTCGTGTTTCAATGAATTAGTAAGAATGCTCGGAATCCTTCCTTTTGATTGTTGTTGTTTATCTCGGTTTTCTCCGTCGTTTATATAATTTTGTCTAGATTATTTGTTTATGTGTCTGGGGAACTCTCAACATCCAAGACAAATTTTTGCCTTTTTGAAAGATTTCGTTTTGTTTAACAACTGTGTTTTTTTCTCGGCTTTCCTTCGTTTATCAACCTACCGTTACCCGGGGAAGTTCGAGGCGTTGTTTGAACTTTATACAGGTTAGGAATGTATTTTAGTTTGTCTTTGAAAGTACAAGTGATTCTCAACGCGTTGTATTAATTTCATGAAACTGCTTTGGCTGACTCATTTGTATTCGATAACTTCCTTGAAAACGTCGATTTTCATCCGTCAAGAAACCGCTTTTTTTTGTCCATGAAATTTTTATCAGATAGTTCGATGGCTTGAATTGACCGCCAGGGGACGTGTCAGAAACATATTTTTTTTGTTACAGTTTCGATTTAAGCTATTAAGTCTCAAGTTTTAATTTACGAGTTCGTTATCCAGACCGGACGATAATAAATATAAGAGGAAGCATTTGACGGATAAGCTAACAATGAGATTTAAAATGCCTGATGATGTGAAAGTAATTTTGTCTTTCCCAATTTCTACTGATGGCAGAAGTAAACCATATTTATAAAATGTTCTTTATAAAATATGCAGATTCTTTAACGACTTTGTTGACATTGCCTTTAATTGCACTGTGTTACGTTTATTTTGCACTTGAGTTTTTGTTACTGATTCTTCGGAAGGTTGCATTAGATTTTCATCTAATATCTTTGTATTAGTAAAGTTGTTCAACAGAAGAGCCTATAATTCTCTTACACATAAGACTTCACTTAAAGACTGTTAAAAGGTTTCATTTTGAAACTCACATAAAGCTCAGTGTTTCTGGTATGACTTAGCAAAGTCTTAACATTTTAATCAAGTAAATTTTAAGTTCCAATAGATACTTCACATGCATTTTTTTCAGGTATTTCAAACTTCTGTTTTATGTATAGATTAATGGAATCTAAGCAGTTTATAAAAGCCAAAGATAGAACTTAATTCCTACCCTAGGAGAGTTTTTTTTACCCCTTTTAATGTTTGCCCCAAGGAAAAGTTTGCTTATCAAGTTCTTAATCATATACATGGGTAACATAACTTAAAAAAAAAATTCGATTGGTATGGGGTCGACCCATAAAATATCAACATCTATACCTGGCTAAGGCACTAACTGTAGATTTAAAATATATAGGCATTTTTTTGCAAGACTGAAACTTCTGATTGAATGCACATGATTATACATATTTTTTTTTGGAATATATATATTCTACTTACAGCTAGTAATGTGTAATTCTGAGATCTACTCCAAGAGTATTTATGTGTACTGGCCAACTGTTATAGAGGTTTGTAATTGATAGGGAGGGACCTTCAATGAACAGGCATCCAATTCAGAGGATGGTAACAGTACCCTATGTTGCCTTATGCTGCAGTGAAAGGGATTAGCTCAAGGGCCTTCTGGGCCGCTTGGCTTGGTTGAAGACTGGTGTCTTATCTAGCAGGGGTAGACTCAATTGTAGCTACGTAGAACTACAGAGACTAGGAATAAGCAGAGGAAGTTAGTTATGTGGCTGTTGCCCGTGTTTGATTCCTGGATCTTGTGTCACCTGTGGGTTGAGTTTTGTTGTTGTTTCTCGTTCTTCCTCCAAGGGTTTTTCTCTGTGGAGCAAAAAAAAAAGCCACCTTGTGCCATGTCCACTGTTAAAGTGCCATTACTATTACTCAATATCACTATTATTACTAAGACCTTATTCACCTGAATTTTAACTTTTGCCTCAGGTAACTCCTGGTGGCAAAGCAGATCTCTCTCTGGCTATTGCAGTTGGGGATGAAATTATAGCAATAAATGGTATTGAATGTGCATCCAGAGCAGAAGCCATTGAATTAGTAAGGTGTTCAAGACAGAAGCTTAAAATTGCTTTAAGAAGGTTAGTTTCTCATCTATATTCTTATAGAAATGTGTAGAGATATTTAATATTTTAATTTTGTAGTGTTATGATTTAAAGTTGAGGTACCTCAAATTCAGTAAGCTGAGCTTGTAATAAAAACTTTAAGGCAGTCTGAAGAAATAACTTAGTTTACAAATTCTGAGTCCAAGTACCTAGACAGTTCATGGAGACTTTGACATGAAGAAAATAAGTAACATATTTGTCGCTGAGATAGAATAAATATATGAAAATCATATATTTTGAACTGCGGTATTTGATACGTATGATGGACGATCCTCGCAGTAGATAGCGCTATTTGAGCAATAGCGAAATTCAGACCTGAAAAAAATCAGGCCTGTACGGGACTCGAACCACTGACCTCTGCGATACTAGTGCAGCGCTCTAACCAATTGAGCTAACAAGCCAACTGAGAGCAGGCCGTTAAGTTGATTCGTAATGAACCCGTGAAAGTGATAAATGAGATAGAATAAATATATGAAAATCATATATTTTGAACTGCGGTATTTGATACGTATATATGATTTTCATATATTTATTCTATCTCAT
Organism: Stylophora pistillata; assembly: GCF_964205215.1. Lineage (NCBI taxonomy): Eukaryota > Metazoa > Cnidaria > Anthozoa > Scleractinia > Pocilloporidae > Stylophora > Stylophora pistillata. The sequence goes on along the minus strand of NC_142527.1, from coordinate 27,000,884 downwards.
TTATCACTTTCATGGGTTCATTACGAATCAACTTAACGGCCTGCTCTCAGTTGGCTTGTTAGCTCAATTGGTTAGAGCGCTGCACTAGTATCGCAGAGGTCAGTGGTTCGAGTCCCGTACAGGCCTGATTTTTTTCAGGTCTGAATTTCGCTATTGCTCAAATAGCGCTATCTACTGCGAGGATCGTCCATCATACGTATATTTGTCGCTACAATGTATCACTTTCTTCAATTCTAATGGTTCCAGCCTAGATTTGATCAAGACAACAAAATAAATTGAAACGAAAAAACAGCAAAATGATCTTGGTCAAGTAACTCCTGCAATTGACAGTTACATTTTCAATGTCTTCGACTTCTTCTTCCCAACATGTAAACAACAACAAGTATTGCACAAAGTTTGAGCATTTCTCCAAATTTCTGGAAAATATGCTTTTACAGCAGATTAAGATGGTAAATACAAAATTGGAGACCAGTGTCACTTTGGAACATGCATTAAAATTTTTGGCATATGTCTTTGCCTTCCAGCTGGAGAAAGCTTTGCCAAGTTATTTCTGGCAAACGTAGTCTCCCAGCAGATTAAGGTGGTATATTTAGGACTTGGTTCCTGTGAAATGATGAATGTCAATCATTTGTCAATAGGATGAGACAAAGCAATAACCTTAATCTCCCACAAGGTTCTGAACCCATGACCTTTGGATGTTGTGGTTTCAGAGCTTTGGAGAACTTGTTGATCAGCGAAAGCCATGTACAAAGTTCTGTCATACAATATGGTCTCTCGTACTTATCAAAATAGTGACATCTTTTCTCAAGTCATATTTATTGTAAATTACCATTTTCTCCCTCTGTACAGGGTGGGTGGTGGACCAAGCCCTGTTGCTCAGTCCAATGGTGGTGTCATTAAGAAGAGTGGTGATGTGGTCCCAAATCTGTACAAAACAGCAAATGATTTTTATTCCACTTTTAATGTAGATAGACAGAAATTTGCTGAGATAACTCAGAACAAAAAATCTAGCAATATTTTCGATTCAACCGATAACCTTAGTGCTTCGCATGAAAACTTGTTAGAAAGCTATCGCCAAGTGGGCAATCAGCGGAATTTTGTCAATTCACCCACCATGGAGGAAACTGGTGACAGGTTGTCAAGGTCATCAACAGAGATAGCTAATGGAAGAACAAGTCCAGAAGTGGATGGTCTGAGGTGAGCATTTAGATAAAAGTTAAATGACAGAAGTAATGTGTGATTTAAAGCTATTTCTGATTTTTGATACAACATCAAAAACTCTCTTTGTTTTGCAAGGAAAGGTAGGTAGGTATCAAATTTGTAACCTTTTTTCCACACACCCCTTCATATTTACAGTTGAATTCTGGTTTAAGGTTTGAATGCCATTGAAATCTCCAAGTGCAGGTGGTACCTTTATTATCATTTATTTTCACGAGACTTCATTTTTGTGATTTTTGCAATTTAAAAAAATTCGCCAAATTAAAGTCCCGTGAAAAAATGGTGCTGCGAAAATTAAAGACGCGAACTTTAGAGACCTTTATAAAAAATCCTTTATTTAAGCGTTCTGTCTGCTAGGAGTTTACATACGAGTAGGATGGCTCAAATTTCAGCTCAATGCACACCCTTATTCCTCATCTTATTCTGACTCGTGCATCTCGCTTGTATCAGCCCTTTCAAAAGGTGTTGCTAAGTTGCTGACATTGTTGAACATTTCAGCCCGTTGTTTGTTGTGTTTGAGGTTTCTATTCCATTATGGTTAAATAAAATACAGAAATAGAAGTTTAAAAAACGAGCACCAGTTACTTGATTCGCGAAATTTAATTACCTTGAAAAACGGCAATTCGTCAAAATCGTGAATTGTAAGTCCTGCGAAATATTTTTATTCCAAATGCGCGTAATTAAAGTTGGGCGAAAATAAGTGATAATAAGGTTGTAAATTCTTGTATTCCATGTTTAGTAGTGAGATTGAAATTGTATGGTGACTGGAGTGTGCTTGTCTTTTTAACAAAGAAAGTTATTGGACTGACTGCACCAAGTGTCATGACAATAAAGGGAATTGGGTCAAACTGAACCATCTTGTTAAAAATAAAAAACTGTCTGCTGTCATTGTTAAAAACATTTTGAGCTTCTGATAAATTGAAAGCCTTTTGTGTACTAAGTAAAAATGGGTAACTGTCATCCTAATAAATATTTAACTCTGTATCTGCCTAACAATATTTTAGCCCAAACTTCTGACAAATCTCCTTGCTAAATAGAGATGAAATACCAATATACAATGTCATTAAGTCATCTTAATATATTCTAAAATTAATTCTGAAATATAAGGAATTTGACAGAAAGCTATTAACGTACATATTGTGAATTCAAAACAATCAAAATGAATTGTCATTTAACTGAATTTTTATCTCATTGTATTTGTGGTTGATAAAAGAAGGATGAACTGTCGGTATATCTACAGCATGATAACTTAAAATTAAACACTTTCCTGCCAGACGAATCAACTCGTTGAATAGTGTAACTGGCAAAAGATTCCCAAATAGTACAGCCCTTCTTGGAGCAGCACAATTCAACCATTCTGGAGTGGAAATTTATGGACGAACGTGGAGCTTAAGGCGGTAATTTATAACAATGTAAAATCTTAAAGAAAGATATTATTCATGTGTCACAAACTTGGGACAAAAAAAAATCTTGAGTACCCTTGAAGGATTCAAACTGTGGAATTTGTCGTCTACCACTCTTCATATAGGTCTGCTCAAGGTTCCATTCCTCAATTGGAATTCTAATTTATTTTGTGCCACACTTGTGACAAATGAATGGTAAATTTTCCTCATATGACCAGCAAGCTTATCATATGAGAACGATGTTTACCTTAATAATTTTTTTCCAAATCAATATACATATAATTCATTTTAATGAAAAAGTTCTTACTTAGAATTATGTGTTCATGCATAATCACTTTTATTAACTTCATTAACTCCCAAGATTTGATTGGTAATTCTCCCCTCTAGCTGCTACATGTTACCTTGTAAAATTAGTCACAAGAATTCGGTGTTAGATCAAGCTAACAACTTCTACTTGATTCATATAAGTATTCTTGTCACCTGTTTACTGGACAATGTATGGATATTCTTGGGAGAAGTTACAGGTTAATCACTACTGGGAGTTAAAGCGTTAAAACTCATTTACTTTAATGTTCACCCAGTGAGAGTGCCTTTAATATCACAGAATTATATACAGCTGTAAATCGTTTTGACCTGTGAATAAAAGCAAATAATGAAAGAAGTGATCTTCACCAAATAAATGCAATTGAAGAAAACAAGAAAATATGCAAAACTAAGCCTAAAAAACCTCAGGATTCTGCTGTGATAATACAGCTGCCTCCTAGACTCTAGTGGGCTGCAAAAGCCAACTGAGCTACAAAGCCACTTGTTGGGAGTGACAGATTTGAAAGCTGCATTAATTGCTGAATATTATTTAATATAACTATGTGCATACTGGTTCAAAGTGTATCTGCCCTACTCACTAGCTGACTCAGTATTTTGTGAATTGCAAACAGGAAACCAACTTTGTGCTCATATTGTCTAAAAAGTGAGTTTGTTTGTGTCGTTTCCCTTTCCAGTGGTGTCAGTCTCCCAGAGGGTCAATGGCCTGTGATGCATCATCATCATCAACGCATGCATACCAGTCCTGGCCGTATACAGAAGGTGACAGTAAAGAGCACCAACATAAAGTCACCAGTGTCACCAAGGGGTTCCCCACCAGACAAAGACACTGAAAAGTAAGATGAAATGTTCAGGCTGTAATCTCCTTTTTTTAAGCAGACAGTGTGAGTCTTTTGGTCAGTGGAGACAAATGAGTGAGACGGTGGGAGAAAATTGGCTGGGTTTCGCTATTTTTGTTTCTCACCTTGCTTTTTTTTCTCACCTTGCTTTTTGTTTCATCCGCTTAAGCTGAATGCCTAGAAATTTCGAGAGACATAGTTGCTTGTGGTTAGCTTGTTAGGTTTCACATTAAAAAGGTCATTATTTCAGCCCTGACCAGGAAACTTTAACATTTGACCTCTAAGAGTGACTAACATCTAATTTCTCCTTACAATATCACCCCTGGATCACACGATAAGGTCAGGAGAATACAGGAAATGATCAACAACTTAACAAGCTCTTGATTGTTAAACAAATTCTCCTTGGCGGCACTTCAGGAAAGTATAGGGAACATTGGGAGAATATGCATACTGATGAGAGGTTTTTTTTTTGTTTGTTTGTTTGTGTTTTTTTTTTTTTAATAAAGTCAACACCCAACCCGTAAGAACCCCAACGATTGGGTTGGGCGGTGGCTGATGGATCAACCAGGACCCTTACATCATCAACTTAGTGTGACAAACAGTGGCTCAGCAACACTAGATTACAGAGATACACCAGACAGAAGAATAAGTCTGCATGAGAGGACATCTGCTAACAAGAGGTATAGAAATTCTAAGACAAGATAAAATAGAATTGAGTTTTATTACTTGGCTGGCCTTGCTAGTGGGCAAGGTGAAGCGGATCTTATGTTCTAATTCGCTTGTAGAGCTTCTGTGGTACTCGGGAGTGGCTGTTTTGAGTCCTGCTAAATGAAAAAGGGCTTTGTAGCCTCTTAAAATGCTAGGTAACGTGAAAGCAACTCAATATTGTTTCAAGTTATTTTTCTGGTAGTATAAAAGATTTGTATTTGTTTTTTTTTTCAAATTCATTCTGTGCTCGAGAAATGTATTTGAATTTTAACAGCCAAAAGAGAGAAAAAAGCAAGAGAAAACAATATTCTCTTGGAAAACGATTGATTTCGCGATTTTTGTCCGCAGTTCTTCATTGTTATCTGCCCTCGTAATAAATCCTTTATTGAATAAGTTGGACTCAACAGGGCAGTGATAATTTTTTCTAGAGACGCGTTCTTTCAAAGAACTGTGTATTAAAAGGGTAATTTCTGCAAGGTCTTCAAACTGAAATACCAAAGGAGACCTAATCAGAGCTCGTTAATATGATTAAAAAACCAAGAATTCTCGCAGGATTCATAAGGGAGATTTGAGGTTCTTCGTTTCCATAAACCCTACAACTTTCATATTACCTGATACATTTAGTTTCCACCCTTGCCTCACAATTCCCCGCTGTCTGGCTCTCTAGAGGACTTGCTGATATAGCCACTGATCGAGTAACTGAAAGATTGGTGATTATATGATTGATTGATTCATTTATTTTTTTTATTTATTTTTGAATTTTTTTACCACGGCAGCCAATCGCTCCCACGAAGCAAAAGTTTCGGTGGCCCCACTTCTTACGGAGTCACAGTAACAGCTACGGCGGTGAAACGAAACGAATTCGGTCTCCCAGCGAATAACCAAAGAACAGCGCAACGCTATAGTTCATCAAACTTGCTACAAGAAAGGCAACAGCGGGTGGGCCTTGTCAGTGACATACATCCAAACGAGATATCTGCACGCCAAGCAGATATGTCTTGGAACTCGTCAGTGTATGCACAGCCAGGTGACAGCGTAGAACTGCGCTTGCCTAGGGAGATGATGGGTCCCAAAATGACTACAAGTGAGAGCACTTCGAGCCTCGATTCCATTGGTACAATGGATTCCTCTGTGAGTGGTGCGCGCAGACAAGGACCCGCTCCTCCCCCAAGACGCAGCGTGTCAAAGCTGCTGAGCTCATTCAGGACAAGCGGTCGCCGTCGCGTCCCTGATGAGGTACAGATTCCACCGAGGTTCGGTGCAGTTTCGCGAATATCGAGAATTGCCAGCGATCAGCCGAAGCATAGTGTGTCCAGGTCCTGGCCCACAGACCACGTGGACGGTAAGTCTACCGGAAATGAGGCGTCAAGGCAGTCTTGGCATGCCGAGCCAGCAGTCGCGTCCCACCAGGACAGAAGAGAAGCGAATTCCTCAATTTCCTCTTCATCCGGCGATGCTACGCCGGAAAGAAAAATATCCAAGACTTCGAGCATGAGGTATAGTTCATCTGTCGTCATCAAAACCATGCGTTCGTCATCCTCTTCCTCTATGGATGAGAAAAGCACTGCTCCCACGGTGTACCGGTCTGGCCAGATTGGACTGGAAGCTGAGAAAACCCCGTCGGATGATCGGGCCCAAACTCTCCCAGCCAGGCAACAATTTAGCGATGTAAACCCGCCGGCGAAAATTACCGACGATTTTAGTCGTTGGCCGCCTTCAAACGAGAGGGAAACTGCGGGAAAAAACAGATATGAAGACACACCGATATTGCAAAGACTTATGAAGGATAATGCCAAGAGTTTGGACACGTCTCCAAGCGTCAAATCAAGAATCGCCAATTTCGAAGGGGGGTTGAAGAAATCAGCTCCCGGGCCTCCACCTCAAGAGCGACCTCGCCTCCAGCCCCGTTCATTCAGTCAAGGAAAACTGGACCTTTCTCAGCAACCATTAAAAGAATCGATCGCAAATCAGTAAGTTTTGGTATTGATCGTAAAGTATCTGTAACCATTTGAATGTTGTATGCTGGTC
>NC_142527.1:26950200-26994167 GCF_964205215.1 Stylophora pistillata | reverse complement strand
GTATTGTGTGTGTAGTTCACGGCCCAATTTCGACACTGGTTAGGTTATGGTTTTGAAATACTTTGATGTGTTTGGTTCGTCGCTTCATTTTTAGTAGGATTGGAACAACCTTCAACGGGGAAAGTTAAACGGCTTTCCGCCACATTAGTTTAAATTACATTTTATGCTGAGTTTTTTAGGGCGAGTCATGGACTAATGCACCGGAAGCAAAGGTATATCACTCAGCTTTCCATTTAAAATTGCGAATATTGAATTGAGTTTGACAGTTGAGTGACATACAGGAATGTGTGATCGGAATTTAAGACAATCGACATATCGTTAAATGCGTATCCTCAGCTCAGAGGCTGTTATTTTTATTTTGTTGCGATAAATCGAAGGGAAAAGACGTTCAAACCAATTACTGATATTGAAACCACAACATAATTACATTTTTGGAGGGCCGCGGAAAGGTTTGGTGCGTTTTTAATTTTAAACTATCACCTACAGTGACAATGACCTGAGCAGCGCAAAGTAATAAAGAAAATTCCTTTGTCGTCACTTTTAGACCGTTTCGCCTTTACTTTAATTAAACGCCCAAAAACCCCTCAAGCTACGCAGGCCACGGACCGCTAACCGCTCACTGTTTATCTTAACATAATGTTCGATTGATTAATACAATTGAAAAGAATCTCGAGATGCTCGGGCAATAGTGAAAAATCAGGGGAGAAGGGTTAGTGGAGTAGAAGTCATTCCTTACCCACCCTCCCCCTCCCCTTCCCCCTTTTCCTCATCCCGCACTTGTGGTAACAGTTTCGCGCTGGGAAATTTTTCATTTTAAACACGAACCATGTGTCAATAGGTGACCTTTGAGCTTTTATTGACGGATCCATAATTTGTTGTTTGCAGTCATGCTGTGTTCCCCATATGTGGCCTTTTCTAACTAATGAGATAATCCATTGTTGATTTAATGAACCTCTCCAGCTGTGTATTAGTCTTGTTTATTTCTCCGTCGTCGCCCAGTATTGCAACGTGATCTAATTACAGGCCTTTTTCCTCGCCAGGTCCTCGTCCATGGATTCACTTCTCGATACCAGGTCTCCTGGGAAACACGACTCAGCTTCTAAATCCCAAGACCAAGATAAATCACCGATCCAAGGCGACCAAGATCGAGCGAAACAATGGGAAGCGAGCCGGCGTAGATCGGACGAAGAATTCAGGAGACCGTCGCGGAGCACGTCCAATGCTCAAAACAGTCTCGGTTCAAGGGAACCAAGGCTCTATATTGAAACCTCGCCGTTGCGTCAGGAACGACAGCAAGCTCTGGAAAAGCCATTGAAGCAGGTGGAAATCTCCACACGAAATGAAAACAGGGTTAATTTGGCGACAGAAAGAGTTATTCCACAGAACGAAAAGCCTTCATTAAACTCAAATATTCCCGACGTAGACTTCAGTAGAAAGTCAGCAGAAGAAGAACCTCCACATCCCTCAAATGAAGACGAAAACGACGTGTTTTGGGATGCGGATGATTCTTTGCCGCCTCCGCCCCCCTTGGAACTCCTCGACCCCCTAGAAATGTCACAAGACAACTTACCCTTGCCCTCCCCTCCACGGGAAGTTCTGGTCGAGTTTCCGTCATCGACAGAGGACTATGAATCGAGACGGGATCGACTTGAACAGGAGACACTTGAGCAAAACGGTGTGAATAGTAGTGATGTGATAAAACCTGTCGGATCTTTTGCGGTAGAATCGAGCGTGGAAACTAACCACAAAACCCAAGTCGAACTAAATGGACCAGGCAAGCTGGAAACTAGTGGATTATCCAGTACTGCGCTAGACTTCTCCGGTAGCACTGATCTGTCGTCAAATGATACATCTCTTACAGAGGAGAAGAAGTATATCTCCCCCAGGGCCCCTCCACCGGCTCCACTTGTAATAACGTCTACCCCTAGCGAATTTGAGGGGTCCAACGAGAGGGGCACTTGTTTAGATGTTCCCAACAGTCCTCGCAGTGCAAGTTCCAACACGTCCACGCCATCCGGAAGCCGCCCTAACAGTATGTTGAGTCCGAAACTGGTAGAATTGGACAAAGAAAAGGTAAGCTGTTAGGCAGTAGTCGAATACCTTTCAGAGGCCTGCATGGCCGAGCCTGGGATGCATAGGATAGGATAGGATAGGATAACTTTATTTATACACGGTTTTTCCATCAAGTGATTTAATTAATTCTATACTAGAAACCTATCTATCTAACTACAATAAGAATTTGATAATAACAATTCAAATAAAAGAAATAAATAAAAAATTCTGCTTTTCATGGAGGCCGTGTCTAAAATTTACTTAGAATTAAGATCTTACTTTAAACTGTGGCGACTTAATTTAGATTTGAAATCAGTCAGCGAAGACGCTTGTCTCAGGTCTACAGGTAAGTTGTTCCACAATTGAGCTCCGCTGTACAAAAAAAAACTTCTCTTGAGATAGTCAGTTCGAGGTTGTGGAAGAACCAATTTGTTTTCGGTATTCCTTAAACGATAAGCACTTACACTGTCACGATATACAAATCTTGATCTCAGATAATCAAGTGTCGTACCATGTAATGTTTAATACATGAGAATAGATTTCTGTTCCAATCTTTGATAGTAGAGTTTTCGCCACCCTAGCGCCCGGAACAAATCATACAAATTACTATCATAGCTCGCTGACATTAGGATGCGAGCTGCCCGATTTTGCAGCCTTTGTAGTTTTTCAGAAAGGCCTTTGTTACAGTTTCCCCACACTACGTTACACTAATCAAAGTGTGGTTGAATAAGGCTATTATTCAGGCCATGGTTCTTTATGTTTCTTGGACTGAGTTGAGATCTTACCCTCCTCGTTTTACCAAGCAACGCGACATTCACTAATGATCACACTCCAACACAGCGGTCATACGTGGGGCATGCGAAAAGGGGAGCAGTTCTGGCAGCCTGCGCGCCAATTTCCCGCGAAAAATGTCAAAGAATCCAATTATGCTCCTGGGTGGAAAGAGGTACCATGAAATCAGACTAGGTCTCGAATCGGGCGTTTCGAATAGGAGACTAGTGCCTAGCCTTTGTCCGTCTGTCCTCTTTTTGTGAGGATGTTTGTTTTCTTTCGGTTACGCAGGCTGATCTTGTGGAAAGCATGAAGCAGAAAATAGTGGATCTGAGATCGCAAATGGACGAAATTAAAGATGAAATCGATGGCAACGAGGCACTGGGGCAGAGAGTCACTAAGGTGGTGGAAGGAAAGACGAGCGCTACCCAGTTTTCTAAGTATCAGCTTTTTACAGGCGAGCTGAACAAGATTATAGGACTGTTACTGATACTCACACAGAGAATGCACAGATATGAAATGATGCTCCATGATTTGGACATGTCTGAAGAAGCCGACAGACAACAAAGAGTTAGTAGGATATCCTGAATTTTTACGAATGCAATTTTTTTTTCAGCTATTGCCGATATTTTTATCTTGAGTGGGAGAAGCTTCAACATGCATTACTTCTGCTCAGACAGGTGTTTATCCTCCCATGTTCGATTCATACGTGCGCGAGTCATGTAAACTGTTCGTTAATTGCTCTTTGCGTTCGTGCCTGACTCCTTTGCTGGCCGAGACTTTTTTTGTTTATTTTATTTTCACATGTTTCCTCATCGTTTTTTTAGTCGTACCTTGCCTAGAGAGGAGTCTTCCTTCCCGAACTGCCCTCTAAAAGTATTAAAGGAAGGTTAGCTAGAATGCTAGGCCTTTTCGCTACTTTATAACATTTACAAGAGCGTCTTTTTATTGTTCCAGGATGTTTTGCTCGATAAAATCGACAAAGTCACTCTGCAACACGAGGAGGCTTGTAAAATCAAGGAAGTAAACGACAAGCGCGGTGAGGTAGTGTCCAGGATTTTAGAAAATTGCCTGGAAGAAGAGGAATATGCAGATTTTCAGTACTACATAGACATGAAAACGCAGCTCGCTCTTATGCACGCGGAAATTCGGGACAAGGTCAAGATGGGAGAGGAAAGGCTGAACACTTTAAATTCGACAAAGATCGACTGGAGCATTCTTAGTTTGACGTGAGTGTCGCCAAAGTTCCACCGACTGATGTTGGCTGAAGAGTTTCCGAAGATTGACCGCCTACAAATGTCGGCCGAAAATTGACCAACCAAGGCCATCTGATGTGGTAGGAATTATCGTTGGGTTTTAAAAGGAATGGTTGCAAGAACAAGACCATTTTGCCGAGTTTCATTTAAGGGAGGTACCGTCACCAGATACATTTTGATGTAGTTTTTTCTTTTTTCCTTTTTGGCCATAAACGAAGTCGGACCAAGCCATTGGTCTGAAAATTAAAATATTTTCGAACCTTATGGGAAAAAGTCCCGAGTAGTTTGACCAGGGACATTTTTAAGTAGTGACTAGGCACGAAAACTCGTCAGCGTGGCGAAGTTGTCATATCGTCTTACAATGATTTCGTCGCATCGGGTAGATATATTTTGGTTTTCGGTAAGCAATTTTCGTGAAAGGAATATTCTGTCTCAATAGGGCGATAAGGTACTTAGAGCTGAAAGCAGTGAGTCACAGCACCCGGGCGAACTAGTAAACAACTTATACGTGCATATGGTTTATTTGGTCGTGTTGATTTCATTAATATTCACAACTTTCGAGATAAATTTACTAAAAACAAATTATTTTCTTCTCTGCCGAATGTAAAACCCAAAAATAACAGATAACCTTTTTTTCTCAACGGTTAATACATGCGATTGAGTATTTTTTGTCACCACAAAGTTACCGAATCATCAGTCGTAGACCAAAGCAAAAAATATTAAAATTTGTATCATACCATAGGGTTACTTAGAAGCATAGAATTTCTTCATTGGGAAAATCTCTGTTTCATGTTCTAATTTGCCGAAATATGGCAGCGAATTCTTTAAAATGTGTAACTCAGATGGTGTTATTTCAAAGTAAGCCGCCAATTTGTTCAGTCTTTTCGTGCTGGGTGTGTTGAAAATACAGACTATAATTTTAGGCATCGTGAAGTTGGTATTTGCCCATTGTAGTAACACAAGTTCAACTCTCTCACCCCCAAAAGTGACGAAGACTTATTTTTTCCTTACTATTCGGTACAAATTTAAGCAGGAAAAGGACGAAAATAGAGGAGATGTAAACTAGATTATTTGATCGAACACCAAATTCTCAGTACTTAAATCAAGGAAGTGCACGGCAGATGGTAAGGAGAATTGCTACGTTCATCTAAGGAGTGAGAGGGTGATGTTAACATGCGGTTTTTGCGAAACCGCAGTAGGTCAGCTGGGCAAAGTTTAAATAAATTACGATTGAAGGAGTTGTTCTCTATCCAATAAATGCATTTCACTATATTTGATATGAAGCAGTCGGATATTTGGATCGCTTTTTTTTCATTAGTTTTGTATCTCGTGTCTCCTTTTAAAACAAAAAGAGTATGAAACCCTAGCAAACAAAAGAAGCTATGGTAATAATAATTTATAACTGATTGAAAAAATTTGTGCGTTTCGGCCAGAAGCTTTATTTACTACGTTATCGTGCACTGGGGTTTGTACAAAACAACAAAGCGGATTCATCTATTATATGTAGTTGTGTATTTTTTTGTCCACGATTTGTTTTCTTCATACCCTCTTAGCTTAAACTTAAATTGCAAACATTCTCTTAGAATTGTGACATTAACAGCAAGTTTGTAATGAAAACTGTCTCGATTAAAACGTGTCGTGATTTTTAATTTCTCGACAACTGCATTGATAGGGCGAATGCGTGGGGTGAGCATGTCCTATAGGGCTTTACTGAATCCGCTGTCCTCTGAGTTTGTTGTATAAATAATTATTTCTCAAATGAAAAAAAGTCTGAGGAAGGGTTTCTTTCACTGGGAGAATTTTGGAACAGATTATCGTTAAAGGGAGAACGTTGGAAATGCAATTTTGTGGTCATAGTTTGTAATATTTTCTTCCTCTGGTTGTCACTGAAACAAGCTGCATTGCAAAAACACGTGAAGAAGGAGGTTTCTTCAACGTGTAGGAGATATTCTAGATGAAATAAATGGTTAGCTTATTTATCGTTTGTGTGTCTTTGTTTCGTTTCTTTATTTGTTTGCTTTCGTTTGAAGGCTCTTTTATTATCACTCAATAATAATTATATTACATCTGTAGTTATTTACATGATAGAGTCTCCATTATAGATGATGCCAGTGCTATAAGCCATGGGATGTAGGATACCTTGAGTATAAAAGAGTTAGCGTCACGGTAACTGATCGTTTCTCTTAGGCAGTGGTTTCGCTAACGCCCACATCCCAGAAGTCTTGAGTCGTTTCGCCGACTTCTCAGGGCAGTTCGCTAACATCTATTTCGTTTCGCTGGCGTGTTACAAACGTTTAATGATGCTATCGGTAGAACTTTATCGCCCTCTAATCGACCGAAAACTCGTTAGGGAGTTAGATCGTTTCAATACAAACCGAGAGTCGATTTGATACAAGTCAACTCAAGACAAAAAGTTAGCGAACTGGTCGTCAGCGAAACGACCGCAATGCACCCTCACTCTAGTAATCAGAAGAACTTCGATTTAAATTCTGTATTTCCGTTTTTTTTTTTTTTTTTTTCTCAACTGTTTTTCTTTCTGTATGCGTGTGCGTGAGTGTGTGGGTGAGGTGTGCGTGCGCGCGTGTGTATGCGTGCGTGTGCCTCATGAGTAAGTGATTATTCATGTTGTTCCCATTGTTTACTCAGGGACTGAACTTACTCTGTAATTTCGTTCTGCCCCTCTTCTCACTTTTGTACAGCATTTTCGACAAGAAAACGGACACAATGTCTGTAAAGCTTGACGGTAATTAGTGCTGAATAGAAACAAGATAAACGGGTTGACCGATGAACTGAGCAACGGAAGCATGAAATAAAAAATACCCAACATCCACTTGCACTCGTCTTTAAGAATAAACTTAGGAACTGTGGCTTTTATGATCAAGAACATTGTATAGAGTAAATAACAACCAACAAATACTGCCACGATCGACTTAAATAACCTCATAATGTTTTGACTATGCTTGTATCTCTTCATTTGGAAACTATTTTGGTTTGCGTCATCGCATGGTATTGCCTTTCTTACCAGAGCGCGCACAATGACAGTGTAAAGAATACTAATTGATATTAATGGAACCGCAAAAAACACGAGAAAGGTTGTAGCATAGAAAAGCATAATCATCGAAGAATTCCATGAAAATCTGCAGAGGGCTATCTGGTCAACCCCCTCTACCTCAAAATACAAGATATGAGGGAAGGAATGTACTATCGGGATCAACCACGCTGCAAATATTAAGACTGCTCTTGTTTTTCGTGTAAATAGAATTACTTTTAAAGGATACACTATCGCGATGTACCTCTCTACCGCGATCAATAGCATGCTAAGGATAGACACCAAGTACGACAGTAGTCTTACGTAGGCCCCTGTTTTGCACGCAGCTGAAGCTAGAGTACCGTGGAGCAGACTTCCTCTACTTGTAATGATTTCGTGAGTAAGGTACACTGGCCAGGTGAATAGAGCGCCAAGAAAATCAGAAATGGCCATGTTGACATAATAGAAGTTAGTGCTTGTCTTTAGAATTGGCGTCTTGGACACCACGATAACGACAAGAATGTTGCCAACGAAAGCTGCCAAGCTTATTACAACCAAAAGCGGTGTGAAGAATATTGAGGAAAAGAGCCAACACGATCTTTCGACATCGGGAAAAGTAGAGTTGTTCATGATGCGTTAATGCAGTCGGTTCTTTATCAAAAGCTGCATGTCGAATATTATCCTTAATTGTATTTAGGGAGTTTCATGGCTTCGTCTTGTATCTGTTTTCCTCAATTTCAACTCAGATCACCACGTTACATTTTTCCCTTCACTTGACACCTACAACAAAATTACTATCAACAGTTACCATACATACACAAAAAAAAAAAAATTTGGCGTACGTGAGCAGATAGACGTCAATTTGTGCAGTCATCAAAGGCAATTGGGCGTTAATTCTCCCATTTGTGTAATGACATTCGCCCCTTAGTCGACACCTAATTATTAACGATTAAATATGCTTGTGACAGTAATTTTATCAAAAGCTAATGAGAACGGAAAAAAATTAGTATTGAATTTCTTTGCAGGTGCCCAAAAATGTTTGAACAACTGCTTTGTTGGGTGAAATTGCTGCTCTAACCTGACATTAATCAGTACGTGATAACATTATTGCCTCAGGCCATAAATTTCTTTGGCAGGATAAAAGCTGACTTAAAAGGAAAGTGCTGTCAAAGGTATGGTCGAAAAACAAAGTTGAGATTGGAAGAATAAAAAAAAGGACGCAATGAGCACCTCTGATTCTTTTGCGCCAATCATTTACTCCAATGTTTCTCATTAACTTCTCTCAAATTTTAAATTATCTTTCATCATCATTTTCAAATCCATCTCCTCTCCCTTTATTATCCCATCATCGATTCGCCTTTTCCAAATGCACCCCAGAGACATGATCTGTCATTAAATCATAACTGTTCTCAAAATTTATCATCGTGAACCACAACCTAACAGAGCCGTTTTTGAATAATAATTATAATAATAATAATAAAAAATCTTAGCTAAGTAAAACTATTAAACTGTTTAAAATGCTGGAAAAGGCATTCGACAGGAATGTTCCCTTAAATGAGGGTTCTGATTGGATTAACCATCACCAGTAAAACGGAAAAAAAAAGTTTGACGACAAGCGTAATATCTAAAAAAATTTGACTGTAAGTCTTTTAATCGCAACGGAAAGAACTTAACCGTTAGTTCTAAAATGGCCAAAACTTTAATCATCAGCCGTAAGAGCCATTACCCTTGCCCACTGAGACCATCTTAAATGCTTATCAAATTTACTTAAAAAAATGTTTTTTTCCTCACCTCGCCCTTAGAGATCAGTTAACCCAATCTAATGTTTATCGAGAAGGTATACTGGAGGTTCACTGTAGTTTCTTTATATTGTATATCGATACCACTTTCTTGGTAGCTCTCACCCTTTCGGCAAATCGGTTTTAAAGAAACTGAAGAAAGTTTAGGAGAAATTCACTGTTTTGAAGTACAGATAAATGTTAAAAAGGCATACGAAATCTATTATTTTCATAATGACATATATATCATCTTGACTGATAAAGGTGAATTTTAATGTTGCGTGTTTTGGGCGCTAAAAACATGAAACAACTTTAATTTTTTTTTTATTTTAATCAAAGTTACCCTAAGAATAAATATCTCATCCTACCCAAAACCGTTCAGCAGAATTCGTAAGAATCAACAAAAAAAAAAAAAAAAAAAAACGCGATGATAAAGAGAGAAAATGCAATTTAAATTTCTTTATAAATTTGAGTACACAAGGAACGATATTTGCTTTTCAAGGCAAAATTATTGATATCCCTACTCACTAGTCGAGAAAAAAAAAAGGAGAAAGAAGACGAGAAAGAAAAAATGATTTCCTATCTCACCTCAACCGTGGCAATCCCAAAAATTCAAGATTTAGTGCCCTTGCTGTGCATGTTAAGTATGAATCCACTGAGAGTTTATTTGACATATAAGTGACTATCCAATATCGCATTTATTTAATTAATATCTCAGGGAAAAAAACGAAAGCTTATTCAAGAAAACTGCTGATTGGTGCAATAGAGAAATCTATCTTTACAAAGGAGATTGGAGTTTTAAGAGTTCATTGATATAGTATATAATCCCACTAACTCGAACTCGGTTAACAAGAACCCCCTCCCCGGTAACTCGAACAAGACCCCATTTTCCTTGACCCCATTTTTTTCAGTCATTTACCATCATCTATTTCCAACCCCTACAAACTTGAGCCATTCTTTATTTCCCTTGGTAATGCGAGTTAGACACCGGGTTATTAGCGAGGTTCTACTGTGATGAAAAGCAATCTTCTTGGATATGGATTTTATATATTCGAAGATTTCCCCTCTGTCCATCTTCATGGAGGCTCAGAAGCCAATTATTTGCAGCTTGAGTGAACTTTTTTTCTCAGCCTCTATTACCCAATAATTTGAATATGTCAACAAAGTTGAAATGGTAAATTGGCCACCGTATCAACGAACGTACGCTTTTCATTTCACTAATTTATTCGTGTTTTTCTCGTTGCCATGTTCCCACCAATCACGTAGCTCCTTTTTCTACCTTTAAAAGCAGACACAACCCACAACTCCCTTATTCGCTCCAACGAAGGGCTAATGCTCGAAACGTCAGCTTTTATAATCGTAACAGTGGCTAATTTACCATTTCAACTTTGTTGATATATTCAAATTATTTCGTTACCCCCACCGATGCAGCCCCAAACAGTTTCTTTAGAAACTATTAGCCTTTATTCATTTCTATTACCCAATACATACATAATTCACGTGTAATAATAAACATACCTTTTTCAAATTTCAAAAGGAAGTCACTACGAAGTCATTCAGTGACGACGGAAGCCAAGAACATCAACAAACAAAAACAAAAAAGAAACCAGAAATACAGAAATCCTAGATGGCAAAGGAAAAAATACCTCCGGCATTTCAAGTGGATTTATTCCTTGAAAATAGATAGAAGGTTTGCACTTTTTATATAAAAAAAGAACTGCTGGCATAGTCAACAACAAGCATATTTTTGAGCATAGCTTAAAAAAATCGGCCAGTGCTGGAAGTATACTAGCACAACCATTCAGGGCCTGAATTGATATCAAGACTACTTTTTGCTAGGGTTTGAAGTCACGAGATATCGAGTTATTTCATTAACCTTAATTTGAACAATGTCAAAGGATTTGAGGTGGACATCTTAAAGGAGAAGTATATCCAGAAACCGTAGTATTTTGATCTCCCTCAAATAAATACAGAAAAAATAACATAGAATGTTATCACGATGACTATTGTTTCAGATTCCATCTGCAAAGTGTACTATGAACGACGCGTGGTGGCCTCGCAAGTGCAGCCAAGTCACTAAGCTGTTTTCAAAATGACAGCGTCTACACTGGAATTGTAAGCATACTTGAAGACAATTTTCAAAGAGTTAGGCTATTTTTCTCGAAACGGGAAAAGAGGTAAATTTTAATATATACTTCTTTCAATCGCGGGGATGAAAATGATATGTTTTGCAGAGCATGTGATGGCATTGAATTGAGGATTGAGCTGAACTGATACGCTGGCTCTCCGACTTACTCCTCGGGGATTTTTATATATTATGTGACCAATCGATTATCAAGAATCTTCGAACCAGGTGATTTTGTATGGTTATTCATTTTATCGTGTTTGTTAAATTCAACAAATCACTAATTTACTGACTATCGGGGGGTCTCAGTGAGGTTAAATGATAGCCGTAAAACGGCCAAAGAGTTTTGTCGGTTTTAGGTGTAAAAGTTGACAAATTTTCACCGATGATCGTAACAAGAGTTAACCGTGAAAAGTATTTCTGGTGACAGCAATGGAATGATATCAACTGTAAGCTGAAAGAAATGGCTAGAATTTTGACCCATAGCAATAAAAGCCATCACCAACTGAGACCTTCATATCGGTCTATCATGATTACCGTTTGATTCAGGGAACTAATTCAACAAATTAACGCGATTGAGCTGCAAATAAAAATTACACGAACACTTATGCTTGTTGTTTTCATTTGCAGTCGGATCATTTTTATCTTAATTTGTTTTACCGTAGAACTCTAGCAATAAATAGTGTCTTTATTAATTGACGTCATTGTAATTCTTAAAACCCCGGAACGTCGTTTATTTGTTTTATACATGTCGTTTACTAGTTTATGTTTCTCGAAACTTTTTTCAGTTTGCCAGTGCAAAATAAAGTCCATTTTCTTTGTTTTTGTTTGCTTATTTTACTCGCGGTATTTTACGCCCTTACTCAACGCTAAAAGATGATTTCAAAAAACCGCAACATAATTTCACCCGTGATTCATCAACTTATTTATAATTCATGCCTCTTTAAGAAATTGTAAACGAATCCGTAACCAAACCAATCAGGTTACACAAGATGATACTTGCTTTAGAAATAACGTCCGTATCTTCCACAGCCTTAGATAATAGTCATCAGCTTTTCTAACATGATGTGGATTTTGAATGCGATTTTTTTTCTGAATTTTATCGATACAAAAGTCAGTGGCGCAGAAGTTGACGGTTCACAAATCTTGAAACGCGACAGAAAAGACGGTGTTAATTACGCCAAATTTGTTGCGCATAACTTTAATTATTTGGATCTGCCACCCTTATTTTCAGCTCTCGTGAGTAAGATTGGAGAGTGCGGTTTACTATGTGTAGATCACCCCTCCTGTTTTTCCTTTAACTGTGCGGCATTCTTTGATAACGTGCACAGAAAGTTGTCTTGTCAACTTTTGCACAGCGATAAGTACAACAAATCAAGTAAATTTTCTTCAAGCCCAGCATTTCATCATTTCAGCATCAAGGTATGTTTGTGAAGAAATCAGTATTCTTGATTTTTCTCTTCACGCGTAAATTTTGGTTGGGCCGGAACAGATTTAGTGTTGAGTATTTAGTCTGCTATATTTGTTATACATTTTTTTTCATTTCAGTCTGTGATTTCACCCTTCTAAAAAGGTGAAACATCAAATTCAAGGCTTTTTAGTCACCGGAAGAGCCGTTTAAATCATTTTTGAAACATTCAGTTTTAGCGTTAACAAATTATTGCATGTGACTGCAATAGTCGATGTATTTACCGTTTATCTGTAATTTTTTCCCGCCAAATCAACAAAGCTCATAATGATGATTTTGAGACTCAAACAAAGATACATTTCTTAACAAAAATAAGGCCAAATAGGTTTAGCCTCCGTGAATAACTTGTTTTTCTGCCGACAGAGTCATTGTTCCAGCGATCCTTGTTTAAACAATGCGACTTGTGTGGCTAAGTACGCAGAATACAAATATTCGTGTGAATGTGCTCCAGGATTCATTGGAAAGAACTGTGAAGGTGACATGGGAATTTTTTCTTAAATGTTTCTTTCAAGACTTAAATAAATTAGTGACACCTAAGTTCTTTATTTACGTCGCACGCTGAGTTTGAAACCGAAGATCCATAGCACTGCATTAGATTATAGCCATTCAGTGACTAGTTGACCTAAGGAAATTTCTAGGGTTAGAGTTGAGAAGAAAGAAAAATACGAACCCGCGCGTGGATACTGCTTCATACAATAATAACTATTCTGAGCTGCGATCGTAGGAAAAGTTGGCGGACGGTGCTGAGAACTGCCATTATATAGATCCTGAAGATGAAAAGAGTAACAAGGAACCTAAGGCGTCGTACTCTTTGCTGCCGCCTGAATCAAATTTTTGGATGGTTACAAATCAAAAAATTGACGATCATAATGGAGAATTAGCTTACAAATCATCGGCTTAATTTCAGAATAACTTTCCTTGTAAAATTCTGTGATATAGGTTACACAAATGTACTTAATGAGGTGATATTTGGAAAATTTGCATTTATATCGAGATTTGACCGCTTCTTTCATTACCAATGTGGAACTCTTTGAAAGTTAATTCATGATTCTGTTTAGTTTGCTTTGTCAATATAACACGGTCATCATACTGTAAACGCAAACTCTAAAGTATTGTTTGCATCTGAGCGATTTCCAATTGAATGTCGAAAGGAATCTGGGATTGTATTGGTTTAGTTTTTCTTAGCTCTGTGATTGATCCAGAAACTCGCGCCACTCTCTCAACCAATCAGATGTAGACCTAAATTCAATTTCGACTAAGCTCGCAACTTCCCGCGCTTGGGAAGTTTAGTTGGTTTAACTTTGAGTTCTCATTTACGAAACTCAAACGAAAAGCATTCTGAGCCTAGTACCGACTATGAGCTGTCCTTCTATTTTGTACCTCAGTGGAATTGCACATTTGATCGCTGTTTGGACAGAATAAAAATAGTTTTATCAATGTTCTTGTTCCTCTATATTTTTCATGCCATTATCCACGTCGACCTGTTTGGTTCATCTTTATGTTAGATATCGACGAATGTTTCGGTAATCCATGTTTGAATGGAGGAAGCTGTGTCGATGGCATAAACAAATATTACTGCAACTGCCCTTTATACTTCACCGGACCAAGATGTGAAACAATAGGTTAGGTTCATTTCATCTTCCATTCTAGAGTATGTATAGTTAAAGAGCGGTAACACTGTTAGGAAAGTTCAATAGCATGGAGGGAACCCTCAGGATGTTACGGTTAGCAAAGTGAAATGCCTTCTGCGCGCAAAACGTAACACGAGTGATAAAGTTACGATCTATTCTTGATAGCTATGGCTCTCGGGGGCGAATTACTCACACGAATCATGACCCGAAGTAAAGAAAAACTAAATCAAATTTCGTCAGAGCATCTAGACGTTAAATCAAAACCCTTGTTTTCTGTTCCTCGCAATTGAAATTGGTCAACTGAGTCGAAGTCTGTGGTTCTTGTTGATCTCTTCATAACGTTTCTCCATTATTTGTGCTCTGCTTTTTTAACAGCTGTTTGTTCAGTTCTCTGTTGCTCCGAGGACGAAGGTTTGTTGAAAGAGACTACGGAGATCACTTCATTTACTTTTTGTAATAAAACTCAATCGGATGTAAGTTGTCACTTAGTGGCCATAGGCAGCCACGACCCGGACTCAAAAGGGAAATACTTTGATATTGTTTTTAATCCCTCGATAAGCATAGGAACTAATTAAAAGGAGGAAAGCTGGTAGTGTAGTACGTTTTCCTTGTATCTCCATCAGATGTAGCTGGCCTTGTTGCCTTCTACCCATTCAACTCAGCTTACACTACAAAAGACATGCTGGGAAGTCAGCCAGACGGAATTGTCTCCAACGTGCAGCTTGCCGCTGGACCCAAGGGGAATACTGGGGGCTCGTATCGGTTCCTAGGTTCATCTAACAGCTACATTGAACTCCCCAACAACGGAGGACTAGACACGATGTACTCTTTGACAATAGTGATGTGGGTTTACCCCGAAGGACCAGAGGATGGGCCTATCTTCAACTACGGGACTTCGACTTATCCTTGGGGGGTTCATTTTTGGATAGCGGGTGGAAATTTTTTTTTCCGTTCAGTAGATAGACACGGTAATATGTACTCCATCACAACAAGCCCTGCAACTTCAGATCAGTGGCGTTACGTCGCTGGTTCCTACGACTACAACACAGGAGTGGCCAGACTCTGGATCGACGGAGTGGAAGTAACGCAAAAAAACGTCGGAGTGTTTCAACTGGCTACCGACCACAATGTCAGGATTGGTGTGAAAACTGATGATAGTAGATATTTTAAAGGGAGAGTCACTGGAATACAAGTGTACAACGTAGCACTAAGTCGAGACCAGATAATGACTGTAAAAACGAGAGGGGAGGTTTGAATTCGTGTAAAGGATCAACAGTGCAGTAGTCTGCTTCAAAGCCAACTTACTCGCTGCCAGAGACGCGTTTGGTACAACAGCTTCGAGAAACTCCAGCCATGATGAATTGTACTTTTTTAAGATTTTTAAGTGGCAAATGGAAATCTGAAATGAAAAAAAACAACACGAAGTGTTTCAGCTGTCTCCAATTCTAAAACCGGATCAGAAGCTCCTTTTTTGCAACCCTCTGACTAATATTTAGTCGTAATTTTTCCTCAGTCACCTCTAAGACTGGTGTACCGAGGCGACTCAGAAGTATTTTGGGCGTTCGGTTTGTCCATTAAAATTATGTATCAGAGAAAATTAACTTATTGAACCTGTTTGTGTGACTTTATTGTTTTTTATAATCATACAGACATAAGAACACGTGTGCTTACAGGAAAAATGCCACAGCTGTTATTCCTGCCACACAAAGATGCAAAAAGGATTATCGTTACTTGTTATGTTCACTAAGTTACTTATGATAAATTTTTCAACTCATGCAATAAAGTAGAAGGAAAGATAACTCACTACCTATTCGTGCTTATATGGCTGACTCAACATCACGGTTATCCAATTAAAAACTGGATCAATAGATAATGCAATTCAAGACTTTTTATTGGCTTAGTCATTATGGTATATGAGCCAATATACCATATACTAATATCTGTACATTGTAACATCCAATTTCTTCTTACAAAATAAAGTCGAGAAGATTTGTCTAATGTCTTGGGGGCATTTTTTTAAGAAAACAATTATTCCACTCGCGCTTGTTGGATATGAGATGATAGACAGCCAACTCGGCGCTACCGGTGCCTCGTTGGCTATCTATCATCTCATATCCAACGCGCGATCGTGGAATGATTGTTAAATATTGACTAAAAATGATTTACTCGATTCAAGAAATATCGACCAAAGTTCGAAGGAGCAACTGATGAGATTCAAGCAGTAGACAATGCTACGAAAACGGAGAGAAAAAAATGAAACCAAAAAACACATCCGGTACTTACAATACCAAATGCAAACCGTTAAGTTAATGGTATATAATACGATGAGGGGTTGTTCCTCGTGGGTAAACTTGCGTGATAAGCTGTATGTTCAGATTTTCCACATCTTCCGATCTCAGATAGGGGGTAATCAAAACTCGTTTCCAGAATATGCCAAAAACGAGTCACTCGATAGTCAACCAGTCATTAGAGGCTTGTGAACATCTTTCCTTTTCAGCTTGGGAGTCAAGATACCTAACAGATGTTACCCACAACAACCTCGTCGCTGTTATCTGCATCAATTCTTTCTCAGCCATCATAGCCATGATTTTGAATGCACTGGTCATTATAGTTCTAACGACGAAACAGCAACTGAGAACCCCCCAGTGCCCCACAAAATTCTTGTAATATCTTTGGCAGGAAAAGATTTTCTGGTTGGCGTACTCGTGCAACCATTTTGGGTGGGACAGAAACGAATCACATCCCTGGTCCCGGACCGTTTTGTATTTTCGATACAGTACTGGGGATAATCGAAATGGGAATATGTTTGGCGTCACTTGGCCATCTTGTGTTGATAAGCGTTGAAGGTCACATTTTCATTAAGCTTTCCCTAAGATATGAGGGCGTCGTAACCGAGAAGAGAGTTATTTGCTGGCGTACTGACGGCCTGGGCTGTTTTAGCGGTTGGGATCATTGCAGCGATCTTTTGGGCCTCCATAAACACTGAACCAGACTTCTATTCATTGTGATCCAGAACTCATAGTCCCAAGCGGTAAAAACAAGATCTGAAAGACCTTCAGACCATTTGACGGTTTAACGTTTAACGGTTGAGAGTAAAAACTAATACGGCCTTTCTGACGATCGAGGGTTGAATTTTGGGCCGCTTGATGGTTAACGGTTAACCCCATGAGACCCTCTCAAACTGGTTAACCAATGAAAAGCACAGTCTACGGCTGGAAATATTTCATTTGCGAAATACATGTGACAGAAATTCCACTGATACCTTGAGGCTAACGAGTTGAACACTCGCACCACATTAGCTATAATCATATGTGTTGGAAATAATGTTCAAAATTTAGAATGAACTTTCTTTTTAATGAAATTGCCTCAATTTATTTCAACATCACACGTTGCATTATATTTTTGATAACTTATTATATAACAAAAGATGGAAACCGAAGGCTGTTTTCAAAATCGTCTTGATATGCTTCGAGGTTCGAAAGGGAAATGGTTTACACTTGACACGTGATGAAGCCCAGAATTAATATGTGACGTGTGATCTTTACAAAAGGGCAATTGCAAGATAAGGTGAGGTCTATAGTTCTTCCTTTTAAATTCTTGACTAGCAAAATACTGATTAACTACACGTGACGCGTAAATTTTTCAAACTTCTTGCGTGAAACAGAATCAGGAGCCTCCCTTTGCAACCCTGTCCACGAATCCCCGATTGGCGTCTAAGACCAACAAATTATTTCTTAGAAAACAGAAACATTTCATTTTTTGCCGAAAATTGTTTTTATCCGTCGACACAAACG
The DNA here is from genome assembly GCF_964205215.1 of Stylophora pistillata. NCBI lineage: Eukaryota > Metazoa > Cnidaria > Anthozoa > Scleractinia > Pocilloporidae > Stylophora > Stylophora pistillata. Next base: position 26,976,264 of record NC_142527.1, on the reverse strand, counting down.
CAACAAAACGGGGTTTTTAAACAATTCTATACAAATAGTTGTTTTGGGTGACCGTTTTCACCTGATATGTGTGCATAGAAGGCCTATGCCGGAGAAATTCTCTGATGCCAAATAAAATGGAATGGTCAGTGTCAGACAGTTTTATAATAATTGATCTGTCATATTTATCCAGTCCTTTGGTCGGCTGGTGATGTGACTGACTGGGAAGTAGTTCTTACGTACTCTTGTGAAAAAGAAAAATTAAAAATCTGCGTTTTCAAAGCTTATTTATCAACCTTGCCCTGTTAATTTTTTTATATATCCTCCTCCCATGTTGAATTCTTTTTTAACCGAATTGCATTCTCCGGAATCAAATATTTTGGAAACCGGTTTACTAAAAGATCGCTACCGTGGTTACCGCATCACTGATCGCCTGCTTCTCCATCTTATTTTATTGTCTTTTGTCTCTTGTGTTCTTATGCTTTTTTTTCTGATTAACTTAAGCGGTTATGGATTCCCGCCTGTTGTACATTATCTTGCACGTTCTAACAAGCGATTCCAAATTTGATGACGTGTCTCTTTTCACTGCAACGGTTCAACAGGGACCTGAGGTATTCAACTGGGTCCACTGAGAATCATGGGATTTCCATCACCCTAACGAACCGTCTGCTCGATTTCCGACACTGCAAAACTTGTCGAATTGAAAGTGTTATTCCTAAACGAATCATGTTGCTTTCGGTCCTGATTTTGGATTTCCTCTGTGTGCACTTGTGACCCGCGGACAAGGCTTGTGATCTGTGAGGAAGAGATGTAAAAGTAAGGATAGATTTTGGAATAAGGGAGAGAAAGGAGGAGAACAGCGAAGAAAGATAAGGAATATACAGGGCTTAGAAAGGAGCAGATCAGAAGAGGAAATGATTCGTGAAAAGGAGAGAAACTGAAGTAACTCTTGCCTCAGGGAAATTCACGAAAGGACCGAAAAGGGGACAGGAGGATGGGGTACAAACATAAGGTAAAGAGACTAGAGGAAAGGAAAAGAAAGACATTTGACCATAGACGAGGTTGTACGTTGTAGGCAGTTTAAGAGGAATTTTAAGGAATTTGCAGAGGAATTTGAATTATTGGCTTTTGTGGAGGGGGAACTGGGGAGAAACTCAAGGAGAACCGAGAACCATGAAAAAGTCTCATCAGGGGAGGTGTGTACCTTCACAGTCCGACATCAATGGTACCGTGGGCGCGAAAGCGATGCAAACCCGTACGTGTTCTGGCAACATACCTTTGGGAGAAACACTAAACCAAGCACCATGGTGGTACACAAGTGTATCAATGAATTGTTGAAGATTCTCTTGGCATTGTAATTACTCAGCACAAACTCCGTTGTAATAGAAAGCCCAGAGAACAATAAAATATTGTAAACGGCGACCCCAATGTTCTTGGAATCGTTAAGTTCGGCGTAATGAACATTTCTCGTTTCCCAGGCCAGGAAGACACCAAACAAAAGCAGAATACCCTTGTATATTAGTATCCCCAGGAACCATTTGGAATAATGAGTTGAGTCACATTGGTGAATTGTTATGTGAATGTTGATGTCTTCGTCATCAGGGTGCATCTGGAAATGAAATCGAAAATAAATGTTGGTTGGTTGACTCTGGGAGACATAGCAACCTAAAAGTTAGTGCACTCGGTCGAGAGAGGTCTGGGTTCGAGATTTGGGCCCGTTTCTTGAAAGTCCCTGTATCTTAGCGGGCTCGCAAAGCTGTTCTGTTTTCATTCAAGATGGGGATTTCAAAAGTTTTGAAAATGATACAATAAAAATATCAGCTGAAGAAACAAAAAGGATTGGTTTGGGTGCCAGATACTGCTTTCCTTTCCTTTAAATTTTGATTTTCAAACATGGCTCCGGGCTTGTTAAGTTACCGGGACTTTTGAGAAACGGTACCTAGATCTCATATCTCATGACATATGAAGACCTTAAAGCTAATAGGTTTCTAAATCAAAAGAAAATTTCATCAGCTAATTACCTTTTCAGACATTTGTATAGTTTTTGCCTGCAAGGGATCCACTAGTTCCCAACTCACAAGCACCAGTATATCCAGCAGTAAGCCATGAAATATTTTAAGCATTAGGTGAGACGTATTCAGACCACCTATCTGTAGCAAAAGACACATATGATATTGAATATGACTCCATGATTGTCAATGAATAGATGAATAGTAGAAGGTGATTTTTCTTCCTAGTTTAGACCAATGTAAGGTTCAGTAGGTTGCAAAATTAAAATACAAACACTCAAGTGGAAAATAACTCGTTACCCTTTTCTTGCGATGAATTTTCTAAAGATTTAGGGATAAAAACACTGCATACATCTATCAGCATTGTTTACAATGTCCTTTTCAATCGTATCCTTTCGTTCCAAATCGTGTTCCTTTCAGCTTCGTCCTTTTCACTTGCATTTTATTCCTTTGCATCTTTATCAATGACCTAGCGTCTTTAAAAATGTGACCTTTAAACTTCATCCTTTTCACGACTTTCCACACCGCATACAAATTACAAAGTTTCGTTTTTTCGCTTTCAAAATTTTCAGTCATTTATAATTAATATGGGAATCAGAAAAAGAACTACTGATAAGCTGCGAATGTACCTGTCGTTTGAGACGCCTATTCGTAAATATCTTGTACACTCGCCACGTCTTTGATAACATTCCTCCAAACGCCAATGTAAATCCGACAATAATAAGGTAAGCGCGGACCTTGAGTAGAAAAATCGATTTACAAAGAGTTGATACAGGTACGAATTTTGTTTAGTCAAACAAGGTGGTTATTAAGTATTTAATTACAAATTAGTGGAATTATAGACCAAGTCACACTCGTAGTCGAATTGCAGAAGCAAACAACAAAAGAAACCGTTATTTATTTTCACTAACGATAAAATAAGAAAGAAATCCTGAATTAAGCAACGACCGATGACTTGCAAAATATCCACTAAAGAGACCAGGCTAGTTTCATGTTATGGTAAAATATCAAATTAAAAAGGCAATTTTAGTGCAAGAATTAGAAAGCCCAAGAGTAGGAAGATGCTTATGTAGGTAGATCGTAGGAATCATTTAACCTCTTTCAGTTATTTTTTTTGTTAGCTGCTTAGCTTCCCAGACCAGTCCTTAGCTTAGGTTCGTGCAGCATACTAGTTATGATATGGAACATGGATTGATTATCGGAACTACTTACCACACAAATAGATCTGCTTCCTTTTCCATACACGAAAGAATTTCCAAAAACTGCCAAGAAAACGTGGATATAGCACAAAAAACAGCCAAAGGCCGTTATGCTATTGAAATGCGGTGAGGACATCTTGATTATCCTGGTGTTCAAAGACCAATAAAAATCAGTAAAAGTGGCTATTGGAGATCGATCTGCGAGCACCGATAAAGTTACTCAGTGGTCCTTACTCTCGGGACCGAGACAGAAGAAATGTGAAATAATTTTCAAGCCGATGAAAGTACCCTAACACTTTTAATCTATGGGTCAAATGTAACCTGCTGATACTGCTAGGTCCTACTAAAAGATAGGACCGATCAACACTTCTCGATCAGCTTTACCCATTGCCATCATCGATCAGACTTTTAAAAGTTTTTAATTTGATTGCATTCAACCAGCATATGTTAAGGTACAATATTCTTTGCCTTCTCGTGTCCCGTTGTAAAGCTGAAGTCAAGACAGGGACGTTGTAAACGGTCAGCTAACGACTGAAATTCGCGTGAAGTTACTAGCTTTTGTTACCTTTGTTTTCTGTATAATATGTTTAAAATCAGGCATCCCAAAGAGAACAGCATGCCAAGAGAGGTCGTAACAATTGTAATGATGGTCTGTATCCTTGGTGCTTTATAAGGTTCAGTCGTATTGGTCACTCCATCAGCCGGAATCTTGCCTTGAAACACAATAAATGCAACAGCGAGCAGAGAAAAAGTAAAGATAAAAAAGACAGCAGCAATAACGGCAAAACAACCTCCTCCAAAATTCTTCGACAAACAACGATAGTGACAACAATAACGACTAAAAATCGGTAATCTGGCACATATTCCACAAAGTTTAAATGGCTTAAAGCAGTCATAAAATGTTTTAAACCAAAAAATGCTGCTTCATTTTTGAAAAGATCATAGCCGGAGCAGTTTTTTGAAGTATATAATCTAAATGTAGAAATTTGTTTTGAATGTGTCTTAGTTACATTTTGGGAGAGTTCTCCAATAATTGTAAAATTGTCGCTTGTTTGGAAGATTAGAGCATGATAAAATTGATTGTCGTAAAGCTAAAACCAAAGTAGTTAACGCGGTCAAATATAAGGCTAGAAAGGTAACCGTCATTAGTAGCCAATGAAAATTGAAAGCAAAACAAGCTTAGTTGCTCAAGGGCAGGAAAACGTGAGTGGTGGTCGAGTGGCTATTGGGTTTAGTTTGCACTGACTGGTCGAGAGAATGGCGCAAGTTTGCAAGACCAGCCACGATGTAGAGCCGGTATAGTAAAACCAATGAAAATCTGGATTAATTTTGTCACAAAAGGCCTGGTTGTATTTTCAATGCGTTATAGCACACTGGTTACCTTCCCAAATGAACAAAGAGTCATTCAGCATAGTAAAAGATTTGTTACACAATCCAACCACTGTCCTGTCATCGCCTACAGATGAAATATAAGAATGTGCGAGAGTGCTTTAAACCTCACTTTTGATTTAAGCATTTGCCTGCAATTCTGAAGTAATATAGATTTTAGGGAAGCTATGTAGAACACACCTTGTTGTTGCAAAATTTCGATTGTGTTTTCTCTATCACCCACTCTGTCAAACTTAACAATACCCTGCAAGAGATTGAATATACAGTACATCACTTAAAACAGTAGCTCAATAGTTGGAACAAACTAATCGGCTGTTTACGAAGGGGAGCGGAAGATCAATCTAACTTGTAGCAAAAAAAGAGAAAAGATCCAATTGAGTGGTAAAGTGAGTGGGTCGATTGAGCTTTGAACCTCTGGGTTTTGCATCCAATTAAAGTGCTGAAGTATTTGGCGAAGTTCTCTCCAAAGGCAATATGGCAACAAACTGAGATGTGGCATCTATTCAAATTTCATTTTTTTATGTGAAGGTGTAGTCTGATCGTCCGGGTGAGTGTAGTCCTGAGAAGGACTGTTGTCGGTGGCAGTGACTGACGTTTCGACAACCTGTGCGGAAGTCATCATCAGAGTCAAGTGAGTGATTGTTGTCAGTAGAATGTTCTTATTCCAGTTCGTGTGAAATGATCGGTTGGTTTTGCCGTGATGTTATTGGCTGTAAGACTCAAGTGACGCAAGTCGTTCGTGATTGGTCTGTTTCGGTCTGTCGGTAAAGCTAGGTTGTTCTTTTTCGGTCGTTTGTGATGTTTATGTCGTGAATGAGTCGTTTGTATGGGGCGGGTAGTTGTTGACATCTGTTTAGGGGAGTCTGTTCTAAGTTAGTAAACCAGCTTTCCAGAGTCAGTCGTTGAAAATAGTCAATGCTGTAGGTTAGGCATTGCGCAGAGTCCCAGTCAATGTTGTGGTTGGTAAGTCGATGGTGTTCAGCAATGTGATTGCTGACATCACCTTTCCTCGTCGCCCGTCTGTGTTCACAGACGAGGAAAGGTGATGTCAGCAATCACATTGCTGAACACCATCGACTTACCAACCACAACATTGACTGGGACTCTGCGCAATGCCTAACCTACAGCACTGACTATTTTCAACGACTGACTCTGGAAAGCTGGTTTACTAACTTAGAACAGACTCTCCTAAACAGATGTCAACAACTACCCGCCCCATACAAACGACTCATTCACGACATAAACATCACAAACGACCGAAAAAGAACAACCTAGCTTTACTGACAGACCGAAACAGACCAATCACGAACGACTTACGTCACTTGAGTCTTACAGCCAATAACATCACGGCAAAACCAACCGATCATTTCACACGAACTGGAATAAGAACATTCTACTGACAACAATCACTCACTTGACTCTGATGATGACTTCCGCACAGGTTGTCGAAACGTCAGTCACTGCCACCGACAACAGTCCTTCTCAGGACTACACTCACCCGGACGATCAGACTACACCTTCACATGTTACCCCCGGGTTCAAACCATTTACTGCATTCATTTTTTTAGTTACTTGTTGGCGGTGTTTAGGCTGCATGATATGTTTAGGTGGATTAAAAGGATAGATTATCTTCTTCTGAGGTAGAGTGCAGTAGAAACCTTTTTGTGTGATTCTTTCGTTTGTTCAGGCAGTGATTAATGCGTGTGCTCACCGACATTCCAGTGAAGGTCAAATTGCGGAGTAGCCGTTTGAAGAGTTCGGCGGCCTCACGATCGCCGTACTTTATGTTTGCCAAACTCTTATTGCGAGCTTGAAGAACAGAGATGGACTGGTGCAACGTTAGCGCGATGCTCCAAATAGCATCATACGCAAAAGATGAAAATCCATTTGTTGGGTAATTTATCTTCCTGCTCCGTTCTAGGAGTTCATCCTTAAGTTCAACAGCGCTCTGAAATGTGAAAATCCAATATATGAGTCGATGGTGACTAACTACAGACATTGATCAAATAGAGCTAATCAGGATCTGTCTAAATAAGATTGAATCTCTGATATGAATCAGGCAGCATCTAACTGATATAAGTCTTCGTTAACAATTTGTGGCTGAATGCACGAGCGGAAAATTTGAGGGCATCTCATGTTCTGATTGGCTACCCGAAAGGCAAATTTTGGGCCAGTCATAACCAATATGAAGAGGCTCATTCAGGCTCTAACACAAAAAAGAAAACAAGTTAATGACTAACCTTCCCTGCAATCGTAGGGGTTCTAGAATCCCCAAGAGGTAGAGGTCTGGTGGCGAGATAGTTGCCTATCGCCCTGAGTATGTCGTCTCCACTGCACGAAGTGTCTCCAGTTTCAGACTCCCACCACTTAGCACTATACCATCCAGGAAGGATCCAAGCGTATTTTCTACCTGTTACTCCTTGATGACAGGCCTAAAAATGGACAGTCAGGGATATATATATTTAAACTTGAGAATTTTTTTTCCAATTAATAAAAAAATTGCTTTGTAACTCATATTGTGTATTACCGAATTTCTCACCTGACATGCGATTTTTCGGAATTGGTCTTCATACATCAGGCCAATGATGATTCTGACATCTCTCCTCTGAAATAAATTGCGACGGTGCTTGCATTACTCCAAGTGTAGATTAAGTTGTCAAGACGTGAACAAAATTGATTTGGAAGTGACGAATTATCCTCTAGTCAGATACCCGATAGATGATTGTCATTAAAGCCTTGCAATCCTTATTTTTGGACTGAACTGGATGGCACAGCTACTAAAATTTGAAATATGCCATAACTGCCAAATGTCTTTTTTTTCTTCTTTTCCGAAAAGGTTTTTCATCAGCGGTAATTACAGAACATTACCTTGATGTGACTAACTGGATGCCGGTGTTCTGCTTCAAAACTCTCCATAAAGACGATTGAGATGTTGTGTTTTGTAAGTAACGCCACCAAGTTCTCTTTGGTCTGCAAAAATAAGAACAGATTAACGCTCATTGACGTCTCTTATTGGATATAAATTATCCTTTGTACGAATGCCTTGTGACCAATTTAAAGGCCAATGTAAAATAGTATATTGTTTGTGCTGGTGAAAGCTATGCATGCATGATCAGGTTTGTAGTGTAGAGAAGCCACAAAGGAACGCCACAGAGGCTTAAAAGCGCAAATGTACTCTTAATTCATAAAATAAATCACTTTCCTTTTCAATCTTATCGTATTTACTGGTCATGCAGGGCTGTGAACAGCCGGAATTACCTTCGTGAAAATGTGGTCCTGCTGCACGAGAATTGCGACTCTCTTCCACTTGAAGTGTTTTAATAGGTTCACTATGGCAAAGTTGTTGAGAGTCTCAGAAGAACAAATCCGGGAGTAGAAAGGAAACCTGATGTCATCTGAGAGCTTAGGGGAAGTATTGCTGAAACCAACCTTGAAAAATATGAAGCATTGAACGAGAGGATCTCAACAAAAACAATATAAAAAACAAAACAAAAATAGCTATTCTTGATTAAACGTATTGAGAGGTGCTAATGTAGGAGAGATTCTCAATCTAAAAGTTGGAGTCAGCCTTTCAAATTTTCATATTCCCCCAGTTCGATTTTGAAGCTCATGCAAAACCTCATTACAGAAACGATCTTAGCACTTTACACCGTAACATCAGTATGCATATTCTTCATACTGTACTCTATACATTTTCTAAAGTACTGACAAGGAGAATTTGTTTAACAATGAAGAACTTCTTAGGTTGGTGAGCCTTTCCTTAATTCTCATGACCCTGATGTGTGATTCAAGGATGATGCTACAAGGAGAAAGTTGATGCTAGTCAATCCCAGGGCTCAAGGGGTTAACGAGCTTAGGTTCAAGACTAGATTCGAACCTGAACTGCCCCCCAAAATGGGGCAGCTTCTGCGATGGGTTCTGCAGCTGGAGAACAGCCTGGTGCCGTGAACATGACCTTCGTGGGAGGCTTGGACACTAAATCCAACATCGCTTTTATGGCAGCAGCACTGTCACACTGGTGATTCAAAAATCAGAGGAATGACTTAAGACAAAGTCAAACTCAATTAACTTCACCTGCTCCTCTCTAGAAATGGCTGTTTCTTTTTGCCCCGGCGAACGTTCCATAATTTTTTTTCATTATTAGCCTCGTCTGAAGCCTACGAGCTGGCAACAGAAGCTTAAGATCATTAGAATAAACATATCAGACCTTGAAGACCTTGCTTTCCAAGTTCTTACGCTCAAGCATGCATTGCATATGTAGCTGTCATTTCCAGCGAGGATATATTTTATAATGACATTCATTCAAAAAAAGACCCCTTCGTATAAAAATTTAGCTTGCCCACATGCAAAAAAACTACCCTTATTCCTTGATTAATGTACAATCATAGACATTGTGTGGCCAAAATGGGAAAGAATTCAAGCTTCACTAGGACTCAAACCTATGCCTACCAGATACCGCACGTTGGAAAGGAACCAACTATAAGTGGTTGTTTGTTTGTTCTTTTTAAGGATTTTGACCGCAAAAACTTATAAAAAAGGGTCCAAGCTGACTTTTTGATTGTGATGCGAGGTCACAAACGATCGATTGATCTTCTTGCCTTGAGCCTGGATCAAAAAGCAAGAGGTTCAACAGCAGTTAAGATCGTCTCTTTAAGTCTCAGCTGACGCTGATGGCCAATCCCGATCTACTGAACAGGTCAGTCTCCATCAAACGGTTACCTGCCTTTTCTACGATTGTGACTTAAAGCTAAGAAGCCCTTTTAAATACCTTAGAATCTCTCCAATCCTCGTGTAAAGAGTAACCAGCCAAAATTGACTGATCCCCATTTACGTGTTCGAGCGCCATCTGAACTGCTGGCATAACACCCTTGGAGCTCCAACCTTTTGAAGAGACGTTGATGCCATAAAAAGTACCAATGTACAAGTTCTCTAAACTGTGAGCCCACTTTCCCAATAATAGATTCGAAAGCAGCAACCATGTAGAAAGCTTGATGGTTTTCATTATGTCGTAAGCTGAGATATAAAAGATGGTGTCATTTTAGTAATGGACTCAGGTTCAGTCCACAACGCAGGTCTATTTCTGATTTTCATTTTCATTCAACCCAGTTTAACTAAACATGGTTTGCTAGTGTGAATGGGGTATTGGCCTTGAATCGGCAAGATAATAAGAAATAGGACTTCAATCCATAGCGTTCACCTTTAATGGAAGTGATTGAGCAATAGCCATCTTCCATGGACCGTGTGCGTTCATTAACTGAGAATATCTGTGTTTTCTTTGAGCGAGTTAGTATTTCTCCGTTCTGTTCGATCGATCAAGGATAGCATCTGCTGTAATGAAAAAGGTCATTTCGAATGCATGCTGTATCTAGTAATTGGGATGTCCTTATACAGGTTATCATTATTTAATGGTTACCCATAAGAATAGAAAAATCGTAAAAGGAAGGAATTTTTCAAAAGCCAGTCTTGAACTTTGTTTCAAGAGGGTATAAGTTTCTAAAGAAACTGTGATGCTGCATCGTTGGGGGGTTTTAGAACTTATTATGTGTCGAGTTATGAGGATGTTATGTTTGTTCGCCGCTAAGCAGGCATTGAATCGGTATTGTTGAGCTTACAGATTTCCTGGAGATTTACATCATTAAGTGTAGAGTCAGCCTAATCTCAACGTTGCTTTATGGAACAATCACAAAATGTAAATTTTGTAGAATCTCGGTTTTTGGCTTTCGAAGCCTTTTTTCGCCCTATTTCCCTTTTTCTCTTTAACCAATTTTCCTTCTGGCTGAAAAAAGTACAGGTATTTCACACTCCTCGCGAAACCATCCACTCCTGAATCGATGACTGACGACATATTCTTGGGTTTTAAGCGGGGATCGCTCAAGTGTGTGTTAATGAATAATCTTGTTTTGAGATAGTATGACTATTCAGATGTATCAATCTTCAGCCAATTACTGGCTATATTGGATTCTGAAAAAGTTTTCTCATTTTCTTCGTTTATCGCCCATTTGTTGCTTATTTTTTTCAAGCCGTTAGGTACATCTTTTTCCTTGTGTTTTGAAAACTAGATCAAGCATACCCTTTAACAACTAATGTGAAAAATCTAATCTAGTAAACAAACCTTTTTGTGAATATTTATCGACAGCTAATAAAGGATAGATGAAACACTCAAGCTCTTTGTTCACACAAAGAGGGCATCATAAGATCCATGCTTGGTGGAGATTATGCTCTCTAGATGAAAGCGAAGGCATCAGAGATCCTAATTCGTTCCTAACTCATTCGATAGTTTTTAGGGCTGATCAAATGCCTCGTTACCTCCGAGCAGCGACAGCTAGCAGCAGAATAAAAATAATTATGATAAAAACTTTTCAATTTGAACACCTTGAATGCAGCTGCTGATATCAATTTGTTCTCTCTGCAACACCGACAACAGCCTCCCTCGTGGTTGGTTGGTATCAGTTTAAATTTTAATTCAACTTAGTTGGGTGTCATTCAATGTCTCCGTCATATATAGCTTTGGTAAAATCAAATGATTACTATGATTTTTCATCATGCACTTGAATTCATGAACAGCTCTTGCGGACTTTTAATTCAAACTAAACGAAAAGGAAACATTTTATCTTAAATTTGTTTGTGGTAGATTGGCAACAATCTTATTGCCTCAATCATTAAGGCGTATGATAATCTGGAAATCTGAATATGAAACAAGCTGCCACCAGGCGCCATTTGGGGGGATGGCTTTTACCGTTAACTGTTAAAATTATGTTCCTTTTACGACTAACGGTTCATTTCTTTCCTTTATAGTAATCAGAAATATCAAAAATTAATTTCAATAATTTCTAGATATTGATAATTAATTTTCATTGTTCTTAACCACATTTACGACCGGTGGCTTATTTCTTTCTTATCCTGTAATAAAGGAAAAAAACATGTAAACAACATGGACGTATATAGCGCAACAACTCAGTAACTATATTAATATATATATATATATATATATATATATATATAAATGTAATATGTATGAAAAAAATTTACTTTTAACGCTTTTAAGACAAACGGTTGAAATCTATCAATTTTTAAACCCAACGACAAAGTTATCTAGCCATTTTGAGGCTTATAGTTAAACCCATTGGGACCCTAATTTTGGATCGACCCTTATTAATAGGAGTATATCATCAGTACCTAGGGGTATATACCGTTACCTTTATCTCTGCAGGCTTTTTGCATCCCAAAACACAAGGAATGAGGAGGGGAGAGCGGGGGAGGGGGGAGCGGGGGAGGGGGGAGCGGGGGAGGGTGTTTACCTCTCCGAACAAATTCTTTCATAATTTTCTTCCCTCTTCCCAAGAAGATGATAGTGAATCTCTTTCCTCTAAAGGAAAAGAGAAATTATTAACGAAAATTGATAAGAAGGGAAAACGCAAAGGTAACAAAATACCAATATATTTCGATAATAGGAATTCGCGGACATCCTTTCACTGATCTGCCTTAGCAAGCAATCAATCTCTATGAAAAAAGTGAGATTCTACGCGCGTTGTGCTTGGTCAAATACCTGTCTTGTTTTTGTTCCGCTCAACCCAAAGAGAACTGAGACCTTACCTCATGGTTTTTTTTTATAGTATCTCTATTCGGCGGAACCTGTATTAAGCGGTAATTCCACGCTTAATACAGGTTTGACTATAACTGTACTCTATACATCTCTACTCTTCTGTAGAATAATGAACGTTTTTTTCCTTATTTTGAACAGATTGGAGGATTTTCACATGCGATAGTAGCAATGATTATTCTTCAGATTTTGTTATAAGTCATAGAAATTAAGCACGCTGTGCCTTAGAAATTAGAACTGTTTACTCTTTAAATTTTAATCAAGATTACATGCGCTCCAAGTCAGTTGAAACAAAGTGACTGAAGAACAAAAGCACAGCCCCGTTTCATTACCTGAACAATATAAATTATTCATGCAAAGTGGGAGTTTACTCGGTTTAATTAACATTTCAATTCGAAGTTTTACCTGCCAGGTGAGACATTAAAAACTGATGATATGACAAAATAAATTAACTTACTGGAGGCTTAGAGGCCCTATCCATTTGAAGATGATAAAATCATATTTGAGTGCAAAGAAAAAAAAAAAATGAAAAGAAAATGACGACAAGGTGTACATTTTCCATAAGAATTACTTTGAAGCGATTTTGATGAAACGATATTAGAAGTATCAGTTTAAATCATTTAAAAGAAACATTCTCATCTTCCAAAAGAGGTGGGAAACGTCTTTTATATTGCGCTTTTCAAAGTGCATTTCCAACTTGGTGGTTTTTAAAGAAAGGTTTTGGAAGGATACGAGCAATTATTTTAACATGTAATCCGGTACAGGTGATGATGCAATGGATCCAAAAACTTCATCTTGCGAGAAAACTGTTGGCCTGCAGATAAGCTGGAAAATGTATTACTTGTTTGCAATGACACTCCTTCATCTATAATACCAGTGATATTTGTTTTAAGACGGTATAAGTTCACCTCTCTATATCAGTTTTGCGAGCTTTCCTGCCTCAAATACTTTCAAAACGATATCACAAAAGATTAAAACTTACCTTTTGCTAATAGCTGCGAAGTAACCCTTTAAAAGAGCCCCTGCACCGTTCAAAACATGTTTCTTGTCAGGCCGTATTTGAACCCTTCAGTGTGGTCTTCTTAATTCTTTTCTTCTACAAAATTTTATCAGACGTCTTCTTCTCAAGAGATTTTCCCTTCTCTTCGCCAGTAAAGTATATATAATCTTAGTTCTCAATAGTAACAATTGTGATAAGCATGTAGCCGCTATCCGCGTAACGGATTTTTGCTAAAAGAAACTTAATAAACCTCGCAATGTGGTGCCTCTAAGTCAAAAATGAAATATTAATGTTGCTGTCACTTCTTGACAAGATGCCAATTGATTTGAAGGAACACATTGCTTTCTCCCACTTTGTTTGCTTAGAGTTCAGCATTGAGACAAACCAGATAAGATTAAATTACGATAACCTTTCTCGATAGCCATAACATTTTTTAACACATCCTTTATAGAATAACAAGCGTCTTATACTCTCAGCAATTATCGAAATCTCCACTATTTTTTTGTGCTTTTTCGCATCTGAAAAAATTAACTGTTTTCTATTGACCGAAACTAATAATATAAACAATAAAAAAAAAAACCAAACACGCACGCAGCAAGTCAAAGAAGTTAAAGTTTTGTAGGGCCAGTGTAAACTCAAGGAAAAATTTTTTGATGTTTTCTTTTTTATTCTTTTTATTTTGTAAATGTGTACAGTTTTGTAACCAAATGGATGTTTCCTAAAATTATCTCAGATTGGTCCCTTACCTTTTTGATGAAATGTCAAGTATAGCGAATCTTCGTCCAATAACAGTGGAGGATTTATGATTAAAATAATAATAAAAAAAAAACCATATTTGCTTTAAGTTAGCAAGTAATCAAAATATTGCTCTTTTAATCAATACGAATCAGGACAACAGTGCTTATAATGTACACGAAAATAAATGAGGACCCATGAGTATTGAAATTATTTAATTGAAAGCAAAGGAAACGTCTAATCCCACAGCTAGCGTTTGTCTACTTATCATTAAGAAATAAAAGAAAATGTATGCGATCACTCTTACTTAGTTCAAAAACACACTTTGGAGAGTGGATTTTCATTTCAAACAATAATATTCCGAGTGAAAAACCAACATTATTGGACACCTTAAAAAAACACTGTCGGCAGTCTAACACTTACTTTGGCGTGTTTCCACGCTCCATTGTCGGTTTTGGATATGTTAATAAATATGTGTTCTGGGAATCAAGTTAGAAGTTGGAGGGTAGCCACTAAATATGTAGCTAGTCTTCGCACCGCTTGGTCTAACAGACTTATCTTTGCTCCAAAGAAGGCTTAGTATATGAAGTCTCGAGGGAACAATGTTTGAATTTGTTCCGGACTCCAACGACAATTATTCTTGAAGTAACCCGCTTAACGTTGAAGAATATTGTTATATGTGAACTGAATCTGACACATTCATTTCCTCCTTAGACAAATTCACATTTGGAAATTAAAGAAGAAAAAGGAAAATTACAATAAAATGCTTTTAAGTTGAACTTTGTGGTTGTAGAGAAATTTGTTTTGGAAACAGGAAGTCTTCCTCAGAATCAGATTTCAGTTTCTCGTCTATTATTGAGAACATCGTTTATTTCTAACCTTTTAACAAACGGCAAATACATGATTATAATAGTACTAGTTATAAATATTTAAATAGCGCTTGACACAAATATCCGTGCTTCCCGTATAAACCTTGATATGTCTTTAGTACTTTGAAGGTGCGGATGATTTACTCAAACAACTGTCAACTGTCCTTTTTCAAAGGACAGCGAAGTTGTTGCTAATGAATTCAATAATTTTTTTTGCATCCGTGGGCAAGAACACGGCCGAGAAAGTCAATTCAATGGCAGAGCAATTCAAGTATGACATTAATGACAATAGCAACGTCTTTGTCCCTAAAGAATATCCGGAGTTAGAACAATTTTCATTTAACGATTGTGTGAGTTGTGATCAAGTGGAACGTGTTATTTCCTCTATGTCATCAAATAAAGCTCCTGGAATCGACAAAATTCCCATGTATGTTATCAAAGATTGCCTACCATCCATACTGCCATCAGTCACTTCAATTGTTAATGCCACATTCAAATCATCTCAGTTTCCGATCGACTGGAAAAAAGCTGAAGTTGTTCCTATTTTAAAGGACGGTGACCCAGAAATTCCAAGTATAAATCGGCCTATCTCGCTTTTGCCAATACTATCTAAAGTTTGCGAGAGGGTTGCCCATGACCAACTCACCTCATATTTGTCGATTAATCAACGACTGAGCAATATCTAACTTGGTCCTTGCAAAAAGGTCCCTGTTTACGGCAAAATACAGCATGAAAAACTGACCAATTATGAAGCGTTTATTACCATGGTTTTTTAACAGATTCTCACTAGCTTTGTGGTACGGGATACATAGGATGGTTACGTAAGGGCAAATATGTTATGAATTGGATTTGTGGTTCAAATCACATGATTACGTAAGGGCAGACGTTATGACAGCTGCTGCGTGTCAAAGCAAGATACCATCAAGTTTACAGAGTTTCATTTCATTTTGCTGTCTCCTATAACTGATGCTGAAACCTTAGGCTTGCATCCAATCTCATTGCTAAAAATGATACATGATATCCATTTTTCCAATTGCTTTTCTATTTCAATTTCGTAATAAAATTTTAACGTATTGAAAGTGGTGACTAGCCACGATCACACTGATACAGCACATTTCAACTGAGTGTCGAAAAACTAAAACCAAAGTAATCCCAGCGACCAATCAGAACAAAGGTTTATATTATCATTAGCCAATGAGAACTCGAAGTGCAAACAAACAAACAAACCGCTTGAAGCGCGGGAAAACGAGAATGACAAAGTTGCAATTGTTTTTTTAGTTTTGCATCGATCTGATTGGTGGAGAGAATGGCGCGAGTTTAAGAACCAATGACAGAGCAAAGTTGTGTGAAACCAAAGCAATTCCCCGGATTACTTTTAGTCCTTTATTGATAAGTTAATTACGCTATGAATACTCGTTGGAAATGTCAGAAACAAAGGAAAAAAATAAATGTTTCGTTATATAAAGCGTTAACTAGATAAAGAAATTGGTGCTCTGCATCTGCGGCAGGTTTTTCAAGGACTTTGAGATCCTTTGAAATGATGTTCACTGGTTAATCTACATATTTTACACTCCAAAGAGTGGGCTTTTTTTAATTAAAAAATTACAAAGAAATTGCATGGTACGAGATTTGGCTGTAGTGATTCAGAATTTTATGCTAACAGTTTTCAGTTCGGTATAGAAATCTATGGAGTAAGCCCCTCCGGTTCGTCCCAGTCCACTCTGCTTCCAGGATTCGTGAGGCATGTTAGGTTCGTTTGGAAGCCAGCTGTTAATCCATACAGAGCTACAAAATCAGAATTCAAGTAAGTTCACACTGTGAAATAGCAGAATTAGGCGTACAGCGGCAAGTACATTCTTTCTACAGCATAAGCAACTATACATGCAATCCACCTCTCCTTCGTTGTTTTCTTTGTTTGTTTTTTGTTTGTTTTGTTTTGTATTTACTGCTACCTTTTAAAATGTTCTCATTAAAGGGAATGCTGATCCTGCTCAAGTAGTCTTGCTCGCATCCGTCTTAAGCATGTCACGTGACACTCTCTCTAAATTCAAGACAGTTACGCGACAACCCAATAACCGCTGCGAAGGAGATCTAGTTTGAATGCGACTTGTTTTCAAATTTCTGGTAATTGGTAAGTTCTGTCCTACGATGATGTTTTTATAGGACCACAAAATTGCAAACCTAAAAATCCTTTGGTGAAATGTCTTTGGGAATGTATAATTGCTTTCCTCTAAGCATTTAACTACTTTTTTGCATGACTTCAGAATGATCGATAGTTCGCTTTTGATATCTTACATATTGTGATAATTCAAAATCTATTTACCGCTGGTGGTGGGTCCTTTTGAGGATTTTCAACGCAAAAAATGATAAAAGTAACAAAGGGAAAAAAATGGACAGTTATGTGAATTGAAAAACTCCTATAGAAAATCATAGCGTTAGTGCGTAAGTAAGGTGTTCACTAACGTAAACGTGCCTCTACGGAGCCACCTTACTAAAGATAAAAAAATTTCTGACTGTGGCTTCACAACTCACCGAAGATAACGACAAGGGACAAATCAAAGATGAGAGGCATAATGATGATAAGAAAAGATAAAAGAAAACATCAATTTGCCGAATATTATCTCTCAGTAAAAGCCTTACCCAACATTTAGCTGGTCTGCAATTTTGTGAGCCACTTTAACATCTTTGCACCAGACAGAGGCTGATAAACCGTACATTGTGCCGTTTGCTGCTTCTATAGCCTCGTTTGCGTTACGAAACGGTATAATTCTTACCTAAAAGACAAAACGAGCTGTTTATACTTCATTCCAGACGAAACATCAGAGAGGATACAAGAAAGCGGAGACAGAGAGTTGCTAAACTTATGAAAAGCTAAGGCAAACTGAAAAGGAAATAAAAGCACTTAAGAGAGTTTTGTGTGTTGCTGTGTTTGTGAAACAACTGCTATCTGTCTCTTTATGTTTCACAGAGAAATCAAAACTGTCTTTTGAAAGGAAATATGAGGAGTATTTGCTCAAATTACTTTGCTGAAACTTGCGTCTCAGGAGTTGGGTTTCAAAGGTATTGCTTACATAGATGCTGCAGAGGACACACTGTAATCTAACTAATGACAACAGTTGCGTCAGCTTTACTGTTGACATTGATGCAAATATATATATTTTTTCTCATGAATATTCATCCTAGATTATCGCAGGAGATTCTACCTACTTCTCGTCGAGATCATCCTCGGAGACCCAGGGGCTGAGTCGATTTCAAGTTAGGGCATGAAGAGCCCCTGGGGACATTGTCTTACAAGACTAGTTCCAAACGGTCGCAGTCGTTCTGCCATCTGATTGGTGACAGAAAATCTTTGTGTTTTTCTGCCCAATCAGAGTGAAGTGTGCTGTAGAGTCCTTTCGTGTGTTTTAACACGGACAAATACTAGTAGCTCGCTATTTTTCTTTGGACCGTGCGACGGAGATTTGCTTGAGGTGAAAAGTTTCAGTCTCAGCACACAATGTAAGAGAAATCGATCTGATTGTCCGTGAAAATCTCACCGGAAATTACTTTCGCAGGTATCCCTAGAGAACGTGTTTTAAGTTTGCGAGGTTTGTATACAACACGATGGTTGCAGTCATTGATATGTCGCTTTAAACGTTAAAACGAGATTTAAGCTTAAATCTTTTCAGATTTTTTGCATAATTTGCTGTGACTTAGACTTTGCCAATCCTGCGAAGTTATTTCGTCGCACGGGCCACGCAGGTATGTCGAGCAACTGGTACATGCGCAACTTTCTGTGCGTGCCAAAATCTAATCTCATCTTCGCTTGAAAAAAAAGAAAAGCTAAGAGTGGAAACTTTTGCTTATTAGATGTGGGTAGATGACCCTGTACTACTAAGCTGACATTTGCAATAAAGCAAATCCGCCCTTTCCATCCAATATTTCTTGGTCTTTGGTTTTGTTTTTCACATTGAAAACAGCATCGGATCGATTCCCAACTTGGTCTTCGACAATCGACAGAAGAGGTGAAATGACAAGGACCAAGGGACTAGAAGAGAATCCGTACCCTTCCTAGCTCAAGAATTTCAACACTCTAGACAGCAGTTGAAAGACTAAACTCTTTCCAAGCCCCTTCGGTAACTACCCAAAAACATCTCTCCTTCCCACGATGTTCTCGTTAATAAGTTTTTGTTCAGATTTTAATTAGCTAACCGGAAACACAGCTAAGCTTTCTCTTAGCACTTGCTGGAGATCGTCCACGAACTTAACGTTCTCTGCAACCTTGGCCGTATTGTGAACGACTTTACTACTAAGATTAGATTTTGGCGCACACAGAAAGCAGAAAGTTACGTAGGCGAAAGCACCAGTTGCTCGACATACCTGCGTGGCCCGTGCGACGAAATAACTTCATGGGATTGGCAAAGTTTCAGTCACAGCAAATTATGCAAAAATCTAGAAAGATTTAAGCTTAAATCTCGTTTAACGTTTAAAGCGACATATCAATGACTGCAACCACGTGTTGTCTACAAACCTCGCAAACTTTAAAACACGTTCTCTAGGGATACCTGCGAAAGTATTCAGTATAGTTTCCAGTAAGATTTTCGCGGACAATCTGATCGATTTCTCTTACATTAATATTTTGTGCTGAGACTGAAACTTTTCACCTCAAGCAAATCTCCGTCGCACCGTCCAAAGAAACATAGCGAGCAACTGAGCTACTAGTATTTGCCCGTGTTAAAACACACGAAAGGACTCTAAAGCACACTTCACTCTGATTGGGCAGAAAAACACAAAGATTTTCTGGCACCAATCAGATGGCAAAACTACTGCGACCGTTTGGAACTAGTCCCCAGGGGCTCTTCATGCCCTAACTTGAAATCGACCCACAGCCCCTGGGTCTCCGAGGATGCGTCGAGATATAAGATTATAACATATCATTTAGGTGGACAATCCTTCCCTATCTGAACGAAAGACAATAACAGGAGTATTTACCACAGGTCCTTGAACCTCTAAGGTGTTTATGGTATTGATGGTTGAACTTTGGAAACCTGCAAGTAGACATCAAATGTTATGGTGTTAGTAGGAATTTAAAAACATTGTTATAATCTTGAATGATTCACTTGTAGCTTTTAGTGCTGACCTCCAAGTATCGTGGGCTCCAAGAAGAAACCTTTGCCTAACTTGCTGTCAAGTTTTGGAATTTTTCCGCCCCATAGAAGCTCTGCTCCATCGTTTACTGCACCTTGAATAAGACCTATGATCCTTTGGCGATGGTCCTTGCTGATTAAAGGACCAACCTAATGCAAATGATAAATTTAAACGACGTAAGGTGAAGATTAAACATTTTTGCAACTTGATGAAGTTAAAACTAAAATTTTTTTTTGAATCGTTTCCGGGATTTTCCGAGGTTAAAATATCTTTAAAACCGACGTTTCGACCACTCTATCGGCCGAAAAACGGATGGGAAAAGAAGATGGAGGCCTAGCACGACACACCGTGGAGTGCCAAAGTGGTGTCGACTGGGGAAACGCAGAGATCGTAGCAAACAGAGAGAGGATAAAGCAAAGAAAAGTTCTAGAAGGAATTGAGTCACTACGACAGAAACATCGCGGAATGGGAGTCCTTAACAATTTTGACCACGTTGAAGCATGGAAACCAGTTCTAAACTCCTTCTTTGATCATGCAAAAAGACTGTAATAGAGAGTGAATTATCGCAAAAGTAGAAGTACTTGACAGACCTCAAACTACATTTTCCGCGCAATTTGACATAGTTTAAACGTCGTGTAATGATCACGAAACGTCACGTGCGGTCACCAAGCTGAAAGACTAAACAATCCGCCATATTGACAACATGTGCGGTCACCAAGCTGAAAGACTAAACAATCCGCCATATTGACAACATGTGCGGTCACCAAGCTGAAAGACTAAACAATCCGCCATATTGACAACATGTGCGGTCACCAAGCTGAAAGACTAAACAATCCGCCATATTGACAACATTTTAAACAACCTGAGGAAGACCAGTAAAACTGGTCGAAACGTCGGTTTTAAAGATATTTTAACCCCGGAAAATCCCAGAAACGATTCAAAAAACAAAAAAAATTTTAGTTTTTACAAAGATGAGAGGTGAAAGTTTCAGGAATACGATTGATGAAGTTAGTCTACATGTTTGAAGATACTTGAAATTCACCGTAGTCTCATTCTTAAATCACTCTTAACTGTCGGCTTTTTTCCATATTTGCAAACTATTGGTTTTTTTCTGTTTCACACGTTAAGCTCTGAAGGGACTTAAGAGTCCATTTTACAGTTCTGTGCTTGGTTGCCAAGCCTTTGAACGGGAGTGAGGCTAGAGATGACCTTGTCATGATACAAACCTTGCTGCCTTTCAAATGTAAATCACTTTGTTATCATGCTAACTAGATACAGGTCTCTATCACAACAAGGTCATCTTTAGCCTCACTCTGAATCAAAGGCTTGGCAACTAAGTACACAACTGTAAAATGGCCTATTCTTTATGATGAGAAAAGAACCAAAAGACTACGTATGATGCACGATCCTCGCAGTAGATAGCGCTATTTATGCAATAGCGAAAATCAGACCTGAAAAAAATCAGACCTGTACGGGACTCGAACCACTGACCTCTGCGATACTAGTGCAGCGCTCTACCAATTGAGCTAACAAGCCAACTGGGAGTAGGCCGTTAAGTTGGTTCGTAGTAAACCCGTGAAAGTGATAAATGAGATAGAATAAATATGTGAAGTTCATATATTTTGAACTGCGGTATTAGATACGTATGATGCACGATCCTCGCAGTAAATAGCGCGATTTATGCCGTACAGGCCTGATTTTTTTCAGGTCTGATTTTCGCTATTGCATAAATAGCGCTATCTACTGCGAGGATCGTGCATCATACGTATCTAATACCGCAGTTCAAAATATATGAACTTCATATATTTATTCTATCTCATTTATCACTTTCACGGGTTTATTACGAACCAACTTAACGGCCTACTCCCAGTTGGCTTGTTAGCTCAATTGGTAGAGCGCTGCACTAGTATCGCAGAGGTCAGTGGTTCGAGTCCCGTACAGGACTGATTTTTTTTTTTCAGGTCTGATTTTCGCTATTGCATATATAGCGCTATCTACTGCGAGGATCGTGCATCATACGTATCTAATACCGCAGTTCAAAATATATGAACTTCATATATTTATTCTATCTCATTTATCACTTTCACGGGTTTATTACGAACCAACTTAACGGCCTACTCCCAGTTGGCTTGTTAGCTCAATTGGTAGAGCGCTGCACTAGTATCGCAGAGGTCAGTGGTTCGAGTCCCGTACAGGACTGATTTTTTTTTTTCAGGTCTGATTTTCGCTATTGCATATATAGCGCTATCTACTGCGAGGATCGTGCATCATACGTATCTAATACCGCAGTTCAAAATATATGAACTTCATATATTTATTCTATCTCATTTATCACTTTCACGGGTTTATTACGAACCAACTTAACGGCCTACTCCCAGTTGGCTTGTTAGCTCAATTGGTAGAGCGCTGCACTAGTATCGCAGAGGTCAGTGGTTCGAGTCCCGTACAGGACTGATTTTTTTTTTTCAGGTCTGATTTTCGCTATTGCATATATAGCGCTATCTACTGCGAGGATCGTGCATCATACGTATCTAATACCGCAGTTCAAAATATATGAACTTCATATATTTATTCTATCTCATTTATCACTTTCACGGGTTTATTACGAACCAACTTAACGGCCTACTCCCAGTTGGCTTGTTAGCTCAATTGGTAGAGCGCTGCACTAGTATCGCAGAGGTCAGTGGTTCGAGTCCCGTACAGGCCTGATTTTTTTTTTTCAGGTCTGATTTTCGCTATTGCATATATAGCGCTATCTACTGCGAGGATCGTGCATCATTCGTATCTAATACCGCAGTTCAAAATATATGAACTTCATATATTTATTCTATCTCATTTATCACTTTCACGGGTTTATTACGAACCAACTTAACGGCCTACTCCCAGTTGGCTTGTTAGCTCAATTGGTAGAGCGCTGCACTAGTATCGCAGAGGTCAGTGGTTCGAGTCCCGTACAGTCCTGATTTTTTTCAGGTCTGATTTTCGCTATTACATAAATAGCGCTATCTACTGCGAAGATCGTGCATCATACGTATCTAATACCGCAGTTCAAAATATATGAACTTCATATATTTATTCTATCTCAACCAAAAGACTGTTACAACTATTTATGCATTGCGGGCCATTGTCACGTGATAAGATAGAGTGAAGTATCTTCAACGCCATTTGAAATGTGGTATGATGTTAACTCATTTTGAGATTGACCTCATAAAACCTTCAATATTAGTTATTTGGTTATACGATTTAGATATTTGAAAGTTAGCCAGGCAAATAGTCGGTAAGTTCGTTACTTTTTTCGACACTTTTTTAGATTCCTATCTAAAAATGTCTAAAAATTAAAGAACTTACCAGGCGTTATTATTTTTTTTTGTGGACTAAAATATCTCAGTTACTTCAATTTTCGGTGCTCACGCTCAGTCTAGGATGGTCAGAATAACTTGAGGAGTTTCAGTTGCTTATAATTGTAAATGAAATGCTTATATAGATGGAAAAAACCAGATTTGTGGGCTTAACTTGCCAAACCTTTTTTTACGAGACTCAATGTTTTTCTGTGATTCGTGATGATGTAAGTAAAGACGAGATATATATCTTATTAACCAAGCGCGAGGGTCGTACTGGGAGAATATCGGCCCGAGGTCTTGACAGTACAGACCGAGCGCAGCTCGGTCCGTACAAAAAAGACCGAGGGCCGATATTCTTCCAGTACGGTCCCGAGCAAGCTTGGTCAATAAGAGATTTATTATACGACTGAAATTCAAAGAGACACAAGTGCGGTATCATTCCGGACCATTCGGGACAGTGCCCGGTCCAATACTGAGAGAATATTGACCGGCAATAGAGCATTTTGATTGGTTGATTTTAGTTATTGGCCCTCTGACTGCCCGAGTCGTGTAATAAAGGAGCTTTTTTACCTGTATTCCTGTCTCATGCGCACTGCCAATCTTCAACCTTTGTACCACTCTGATGAATTTTTCAGTAAATGTTTGTAGGATGGATGCGTGGACGTAAATGCGATTGATAGAATGGACGTTTTGACCCTCGTTGCGAAGAAAACTGGGAACAAAAACAATAGACATTTAAGCTGCTGCTAATTTCAGTCAGGTTTTGATTGAACCTCAAAATCCACTTACACTATTTCTTTTGCTATTTGAGCGTATTTGAACTTGGATATCATCTATCAGGGTAATTAGAACTTAAGAATTGTGATGCAGCACTCCAAAATGATTTAGAACACAAATTGTGCGAGATTCATGACGCTGCGTGATCATAATAAATTCAACGCCTACGACTGGCTCACAAACAGCGAAAACAAGTCAGGCCGGATTATGTGGGAGTGCAATTGAAAATATATATAAATGAAATTATATTCTCTACGTAATGCTATTTTTTATTACCTTCCTCTGATTGCAACCGGGAGAACTTCCTCTAAATTTGCATCTTCGAAGACGATCATCGGATGACAGTTTCCCAAATGAAAGGTAAACTTTTTTGTATAAAGAAGCTGACCCACGGCAAGTATGGCAGATGCAGTCCTCTCACTTCCTGCCTAAAGAGATGGAACAATTAACAGTTATTCTGCTTTATGCACGTCGATGAATATACAATAAATGTGATTTCCTTCCCAAGGTCAATCACTACTTCAACCATCAGAGGACTGAATAATATACGACTGAAGAAATGTAAACCTCCAGTATATTTTTCAGGTTTTCTAAACAGCTTGTTGGAAATAACCAAAATAAACACTTTGAACGACGAAAAGAGGAACCGGAAAGAGTCAACATTTCTTGCTCAAGAAAATTGTTATTGCTATAAAGAACATGGACCATCCTAGACGAAATTTGTGGAGTATTCTCTTTCGTTTCATGTTGGTAAAGTGAAGGCTTGATTAAGTCCAACGCCTTTCTTTTACTCAAAAGGTTAACCCTCACGCGCATCGTATAATCCAACAGACAAAACACTGGGTTCTCCGCTTCTCTCGAATTAGATAGAGGTCTTTAAATCTTAGATATCGGCACACACGACTACATGCTATGCATCTGAAGGTTCGATGAAACGATTTGTAGTAGATATTAGGAAGAGCCCACAGATATTTCTATTTAGATGAAATTATCATCAACTTTCAACGATTGATATCTCACCAGTGCCAAAGCTTTTACAGTTGGATGCGCAGCCATAGCTCTCCCGAGAACGTCCCCTTTACCGTAAACTACATTCACGACACCTTTTGGAATCCCTGAAATAGAGAAATCGAGTAGAAATTGCAACTTTCTAAAAAGGCGTTAACACACCAATACACAATGTTCCACGTACACAAAATAACTACCAGGTGAACAAATCAATAAACAGATAAATAAATGATTGAAATGATAAATATATCGAGTTGTTTGCCACCATGTAATAAATAGCATAATCAGTGCTCCAATGCCTCTATTAACTTCAAATACATTTAGTTCTTCAGCAGTCCTCTGACAAATCTCTAATATTCAAACCTCATTACTGAACACTATAGAGCAAAGTTTCCCCTTTTCCTATACTATGTTCATGCATATCCTTTCCACCAGTGTCCACCATAAGGGTCTGGGACTCGATTCCTTGTAGAGAGCGCTTCTAATTTTTTTCTCAAACGCTCATGACGAAACGAAAAACAACTTCAATCATAACTGTAATTTACCAATTGATGATATTTCACATGTCTCAATTACCCGCATCACTGAATGTTTTGGCCAACAAGTGGACTTCAACTGGAGCCAAAGAGGAAGGTTTTATAACCACGCAATTGCCACTGGCTAGCGCTGGGATCGCGTGCCGTAAAATCGAATGCAGAGGAGATGCCCACGAGGTGATTATTCCAACAACACCAAGAGGATA
The DNA here is from genome assembly GCF_964205215.1 of Stylophora pistillata. Taxonomy (NCBI): domain Eukaryota; kingdom Metazoa; phylum Cnidaria; class Anthozoa; order Scleractinia; family Pocilloporidae; genus Stylophora; species Stylophora pistillata. The sequence continues at coordinate 26,950,489 of NC_142527.1, read as the reverse complement.
CCGTGAAGTATAGCTGACAGAATCTGAAAGATAACCGCAGGTAGTGTAACCTTGAACTAAAAGTCAAGAGTAATCTGACATTGGGTTGGTTTTGATTTAGCAAATCCCGGCTCAGTCGCAAAAAATTGAGGCTTTTTACCGCACCTTATGTGCTTTTAAGCTCTCATTGGTTTCTTAAGGCCAGCTGTATACTTTTAACATTTTGATTGGCCTTTCTGATTATTTGCTTACGACTCTTACTCAAAAGGTGACCTTGTAAGTTTTTGCAGGGAAGGTAAACTCAAATTGT
>NC_142527.1:26942700-26945200 GCF_964205215.1 Stylophora pistillata | reverse complement strand
CGAGTAATTGGCTCCGGCTATCGTTGACAGTGACCTACGTTTATGCTTTCGAAACGTAAATCATTTCTATGAACAATCTTTTGTTTCAAGACTATCTTTTTTCGAGGATCAAACCACGCAATCATCACCGACTGTTGACCACTACGCTCAAACCGTCAAGGGTGAAAAAATTAAGACACGCATCAGTCGATAATACCGGCACTAAAATCTTCAACCAGAAAAATCGACAACCCTACGTCATATTAAGGTATTCATTTTCTACGGGAGTAGACATGATGTCTCGTTATGATAATGGCTGAGTCATGAATGAAACAGCTGTACAAACAGGTTCTTGGGCTTAATTTAGAGTTATTTAAATATCCAGATCAATATGCTAAACTCTTGTTTTACACGAAGTGATGGCTTTTATCATTCTTCAGTCCTTACCATCGGAAAAACTGGAAATTATTCACTTCCACTTCGATCGCGTAAAAGTAATATCAGTAATGCAGGAGGGCTACTCTATAATAATAATGACTGTATCCTCAAATCTCTTGTTATGAAATTTGTGTATTCAAAGGCTTCCCCGAATTGTTAACATAAGACCCTCATGAAAACAAAAAATTTAATATTTCCGTTTACATCGAGAAAAGTGGGAATTGTATTATCAGCTGGACTCTGTGCAGAAATATTCAAAGTTCGAGGCCAGAAAAGCCTTCATCGAGAATTTTTTCGTTACCACGAAAGGTCGCAATACCGACACAGCAAAATTAAAAAAAAAAAAAAAAAAAGAATTAATTTTTGCGCTATGAATTGTCAAGCAAAAACTAAAATATTCAAAAAATACAACGAAAACACAAGAAACTGTCTGGAACATTAACAAAGCGATCAACGTGATAAGGTGATCATTATAATTTATTTATATGCTAGTTACCCAGGTAACAATACCAATTCGAAAATATCGTTTCTTCTTGTAGCAATCAAACAGCTATTCCAAACACGAATTTTGTACTTTAAAGTTGAATAATTGATAATAAAGCGGGTTGAAAAGTAATGACTTTAGAAAGCGGCTGAAGCGAAAAACAGTATTAAAAAAGCCACACATTTTAAGAGACCATGTCAATGACTTTACGATTTTGTTCTTAAAAGATAGTTTTGACATCTCTTTAAGGGTCCTATAAGACTCTGAAACGTTTTAAACAGGTCAGAATGCCTTGGGGCTCAATCGTGAGCGTCTCAAAGGCGAAAGGCACGAAGTCAGAATAGTCCTAAATTCTCAAACAAACGAAGCAAGATACAAAATGCCCTCCCACGGAAACCGATAGATTCATTTGTTTTGTAAATATTAACATAAACGTTGACAAGTGCAAATTTCTTTGCAATCAATTATGACTTCCTTAAAACCATGCATGAAAACGTGGATAATGTGTACCGCCGGTGCACAACAAATAAAGTTAGTTACCTACACTTTCGCAGTGTTTTATCACACATGAACATGAACTCGGCTAGAGGCCTAGGATGACCTAGTAAGCGAGTTTTTTAAGACAATAACTGGATTTTGCCGAATACAATTATACCAAACATCATCAAAATCATTTATTTTTATGACCGCTTAAATCTTTAATTTAAGTTTTTCCCGTCGTTTTATATCGCGAAGACTACACATGCAACAAGCTCGAGCTAATTCAGTTTTTACTAAGTGACGACGCCACCTCTTCACCTTTCTTTCAATAACGGAAGAAACGATCAAAGAAACTCGAAAGCATGGTCGAAAATAAACTCAGAGCTTGTTAATAACATGTCTTTTCGATTATTAATTCCCGGAAATCTCCCTGTTTAGAGTATAAGGGAAAGTTGAAGTAGACTTCTTTTGAGGTTCAAATCGTCGTTGCGGTGACTTACAAAATCGCGATGGAGCGTGTGTTGAGGTGTGACAAGGAGAATGATAAAAAGAAATATATTTCTTATCAAGCTTTGTCTAAACTGAAGTTTTCCCTCGAACATTGATTCTTCCAGTAGTGGTGTCTGTAAAAATGAAAGACCCAATAACAACGGCACCAGGTTTCCTGCTAAAGCTTCGTTACGAAGCACATTCGGATTGCGATAATTGAACGGATATTTATCAAATACTCTTACCGAAAGAGGTGGTTAATCTGGGAGAGAAAATCCATCTGTTATGAGCAGGCTTCTGATCGATTTTTCTGTTATGCAAAAATCTCACAGCTGCTTCCCAGAGACAAAGCTGCAGTTAGTTCTGGACTATATGAAGCACACATATGGTTAGACACGAAGCTTATATGACTTTCTCGTCGCAAACACCGATACCGCGCATTAATTAGCACCCTCCGACAACATTTGAATGTCAGCTTTTTCTAGAACCACTGTGACATTGTGAATGCAAGAGCCGCCTTGAATTATGTTTATTAATTACGTTGCTGTATTCAACGAACCTGGTTAAATTGCATGAATTATAGACTACAGAGTAAGTTGAAACGCTCCGGGCTAAGTCCAACGCGGGAAA